>NW_015657574.1:1598652-1643739 GCF_001515625.1 Sinocyclocheilus rhinocerous | reverse complement strand
TTTTGAGCCAGTGCCCCCGACTGGCCCCCCCATTTAAAATGCTCTAGACACGCCCCTGCCTAAAGGCAAAAGCTTATATGTAAATTTGTTGTGATGGTGCATTGAAGCTTCAATACAAAATTCAATGCAACAAGATTTACTGCAGCAGAGCAGTATAAATACAAAGCTTCCGTAATATAAACTGACATTGTTTACTGCTAGTCTCCTCATTTTGTATTCTCTCTGTTTTGTTATCAATTTGCATTAGGCTTTACTGTCAGTGAAATTGAAAATGGTTGCTATTATTCATTTTTCCAAATAACTTATATGTTGTCGATAAAACAGGATTTCAGTGCTACTGCAGTACAGATACATATGCTTGAAAAACTATCTCTCTCTCTCTCTCTCTCTCTCTCTCTCTGTATATATATATATATATATATATATGTCCTGAGCGCGTTCACAACATCCAATGAGTGACGTATAAGCGCGACAGATCAATAATTGTATATTAGGTTGGTATGTTATGTTGGGATTTGAACCCTATTTGTGTATCACAAGACCAGTGTTTTGCATGTAAGAGGATTTCTGTTTTATATGGATTGTGTGCAGTAGTAAACATTGTATTTATTTATAATAAATATGAATATTTATTAACATTACTATAAACTATGAATCAACAATACAAGTTTTTTTTTCATCTTTTATTTAACTTTCATTGCTTTGGCTAATTTGGCTACTATAGCTTCTTCCAGGTGACAGATGAATTTACACCCAAATATGTAAAAATGTGTAAAAATAATAAAACTGAGTGGCCTTGGATATAGCAAAAGTTATGAGAAGAGTTTTCTCCTTTCTTTTAAAGATTGATAAGCCCATTTATTTACTACTTTGCTTGATTATATGGTTAGTTGCATTTTATTATTTGCATTTAGCATCATTTTTCAGTGCTGTCCACCACTATTAGAACAAAAACACTTCTCTAGGAGTGTTTTCTGTGAAATTTGGGATCAATATTTATTATGCAGTTACCTTTATGAATTCATCTAGGCACTTCATTCTCATCTCTCATCATGTTTTTGATGAGGACGTATTGTATAGTGCATCAGTGTGTGGGTCATGTGTCGGCTTTTGTTTCTCAGGTCGAGTGTGTTTTGTTGTTGTTGGGCATATAGCCATGTCTCCAGTCTGGCAGTCTGTGTTGACAATTCTGGGCCAAAGCTTCAGCCTGTGACCCAGTTTGTTCGCAGAAAGATTGAGTTGAATAAATAATTGTAAAAGTCTGATGAGAAATAGCTCACATTTTCTCTCTTTTTCCGCATCACTCTATTTTTGTTTCTCATTCGTTCAATTCTCTCCACAATCACTCCCTGTCAGCCTTGTTCCTCCAGCCTTGTTTTGTCTTGCTCCCTCACTCCTTCCTCATCCCTCGTTTCCATGCAGTAAGTAGCTCATGACACGAAGTCTGTTTAAAATCCTATTTACAGAGAGAATATTCTCAGGTGCTTTGAGCACCAACGCTGCCTGTCAGCGCTGTACTCGCACAGATGTGTGTGTGAGTGTATTTGTATGTATAGGCATGTAGGTGATGCTGTCTAAGTGGTAATTAAACATCAGTCTGTGAGTGTGTGGAACTCTGACACTCAGGAAACAGCTGACAGAGAGAGAGAGAGAGAGAGACTTCAGGTGAAGCAACAGTGGAAACATCTCAACACAAAGTTTGCGAGAGTGAGAGAAAAAGGAAAAGAAAGAGAATATACTGGTAACAAATGAAGCGACGCTGATTTTTTTTCCAGGTCAGCCCTTAAAGTGCAACAGTAGACTGGAGGGTAAAATTTTTCAAGAATTATGAAGATAATGTTATGAATTTTTGCTAACAATAACGTTCCTGTACTTTCACAAACACTGAGCTTCATTTTATTTAAAGTTGCTGTTTTAAATCATGTAGCTCACAGGAGATGAAGACTGCTTATAAAGGCTGTTTTTAATTTACATTCTGAAATCACATGAGGAGGACAGAAACACTTCTCTAGTGTGGACAGAAAACTTTACTTTCATTAAAGGACTGAAAAATTCTGAGACATTTTTTGAAATGTCTTTATTTTGTTTTGAAGAAGTCAGGTTTAGAATGACATTATGGGGAGTACTTTTGCATGGACTATGCCTTTAAAATGAACACAAGTCTGGCCTTATTTAAATTATTTTCATCATTCAGATCAGCATTATTTGAAATTCTTTTTGTCTTGCTTTCTGTAATACTTTTTCTGTCCTTCCACTTTTTATGCACTCTTTGCTTTTTAGGTATCCCCTTAATCCTGCCCCTCTCATTTCACACTCTGTGCCATCATAGACGAATGCTAATAAAATCACTGGAGATTACCTGCTTCTCATATTTAACCACCTACTTTTGCATTTTAACCTCCTTTCGAGAGGTTTTTTTTCATGCATATAGTAGATGAAGCTTCATTGTCATTCAGAAGGGTAGAAAAAGAGGGGAGGAAAAACAATAAAGGACACATGGCAGGCAGATATTGACAGAGCCGATCCTTGAGTCTCTGAGCTGAACTATTTGATGTTTTCCAGTAGGGCACTATTCCTTTGAAAATGAAGGGGGTTGTGCCTCCACCCCACTGTCTGAACTCCCCCCCCTTCTCCATATTATATCTAAGGGGGAAACGGGGGAGATTCGGGATTTCGATCAGTAGAGCTGCCATGTCCTTGAAGCAGCTGAGCCCCAGTAGCTCCTGATGCCTCCAACAACTGCTCAACCTGTTGTTGGCCAAAAATATTGAACGGGATTGTTTGATTGGAATCGGGTTCCTAGTGGCTTCTACTTTCTCTTTGTTCTATTCAGCAACAGAAACTGAATGTGTTCTGCCAGGCTGAGTGTGTGCTAATAGTCGCTAGCAAACTCAGATCTGCTAGCATGCTGTTAAAGAGCTGCCCCATCATTTGTGGAGGCAAAGCCCCCTGCCACTACATGACAAAAGCTCCCGTGTCCGTCAGGGCAAGGTCGCGGCGCACAATTCACGAATACCCAAGTCAATAATGACAGGAGCTCAAAGCAGCTGCCATACAACATTAAGACAAAGAGCTGAATGAGTGAGAACACGACAGCTCAGCAGGTAACACAGGTGTCGGGAAGCAGTAGAAGGTGTTGAGTGATGTCGTGGTGTTTTGGATACACCATTTAGATTTCACAGCAATTATTGAGCCACGGTGCCCTTTAAGCTGATCTTTTTCAAGCCATAGGCGTCGAAGCCTCTCAATGGTGGCTCATATATGAATCAGTGACTTCATGCTGATTCTTACCAAGGGAATATAGTTGGAATGAAAGAAACCCTACATGCCATGACTGAGGAGGATGACTGTGTTTTCATAATTTAAGAGGTTGAATATATTCACTGAGATTTATAGGAAAGAAACAGCATAGCCTTGTTCAGTCACAAATGCATTGTGAAAGAATGCCAAACACTGTACAGCACCAGATCATCCATGAAAAGAGTATTATGTTAAATAAGAATGCCACCAACATATTGTACATTTCAGGACATAGAGATACTATGTGCATGCTGTGTATGCATCTCCCAAATAAGTAATACAGTTATGAAACATGATTAGGAATGTACAGTATATCCATACTGTATTAATTATTTGTTGATTGAGATTTTTTTTCTAGTTTATCTGTTCTGGCAGATAATGCATATTTGGTCAACTTGAATAATGGCTCATTTGTTAGCATTAGTTAATAAACTAACAATGAATGAACGAATGAAAGTGAATGAAAGTTTTTTTTTAGTATTAATCTTTGTTAATATCAATTTTAACATTTACTAAAAATCAAAAGCATCTGTTGACATTTGTGAATGCACTTTAAGTTAATATTTAAAAATATTAATAATTTAATAACACTTTTAAATGTATTTAAAAGTATTTTTTTTTTAGCAATCTCAAAATTAATATCAATTTTTCATAATGTACATTAAAATAATAGAGCATTTTAATAATGGTCATTTATTGGTTATTGGCCATAACATAAAAAAATAATTACCAGCCAGAATGTCTCAGATGACTTTGGATAAAAAAGTGTTCAAGAAATAATCAAACGGTGATTAAATGTCTAAGGTTTATTTAAATTGTTCTCTGTGTGTTGAGTCATCTTTGCTGAAGTTCTTCAGCAGAAACCTTCAGTTTAAGAGCAGCTTTTCAGTTTGTAGTGCCAGCTGCCCTGTATTACCTGCATTCCCATTTGAAGTCATATGAAACTTTTTTTCAATGTCCACTGGCTTCATGTTGATTCAGTGTGGGATTTTGTTATAGATATTTAAAATATAATTCATTGGAAAATGCTTGATTTTTCCCACTCAGACTGGGCTATTTTGAGGTGCATTGTAATGCAGTGCCCTTCCATTTTTCCAGTAGTTTCAGTGAAATTATATACTTTTACAGAATTTGTTTGCTGTTTGAAAGATTCCACATATACTAGAAAGATGTTATCAAGAATATTTTTAAGACTTTGCAGTTGTCAGAAATATAACACAACTTCTCTGCAAGACTGTAACTGAAACCACAGTTAAGAAAGTCTGTTTAAGTTTGTCATGGTAAACTATGATGCTGGCTCAACAAAGCCTTGACTTAAAATGACTTGAAGTTTTGAAGGTTATATGAGTTATGTAGTTTGAAATGAAAGAAACTCTGTAAGAAGATTTTCTTTTAGAGAAATAGCTTTTTATCCCAACCTGCGATTTTAAGCTGCTACAGTCCAAATTAAATTCTGTTTTTGAAAAAGTGCCGTATTGAGGGTCAACAGTATTTTGGGTCAAAGACTTCTGCCTATTCTATATTTTCAGCTGCAGAAATGTCTGACACAAGTGAGGACAGCTGATTTTTTTTAATGGTCAAAATTTTAGATTTATCTGCTGCCATGGTTTGCCTGATTTTCCTGAACAGGTGACTGATCCAGAGAATAAGGGGAGGAATGAAGTGGGGGGAAATAAGGACATGTTGGACGTCTAGTCACTAGTGTTGTTTTTGGCGGCCTGTTTTAATTTTAGTTTTAGTCTAGTCTTTGTGTGAAACTGTCATTTTAGAAACACTGCTCTAAATAATGCCGCGAGTGGGGCTTGAGGAAGTGACGTCGCCTGCGTCTGCGCACTGTGCGCAGTGTGACCTGATGCAGCCCCTGAAGCGAGACACAGGAAACAGAAATACTGCAAAATAATAATAATAACGCGACTAAACGAGACGAAATAATGTTATGACATTTCGTTTCGTCCCGTTTTGGTCAACGAAAATGAAGAGACATTTTAGCATAGTTTTTATTTTGTAAACCACATTTAGTCTCGTTTTTATTCGTCAACGATATTGCATTATACATTTAATTATAGTCATCGTCACATGACCAGCATTTTCGTCTCGTCTCGTCTCGTTTTCGTCACGTAATAAAGGTTCGTTGACGACGATATTTAGTCATAATTTTCGTTGACGAAAGCAACACTTCTAGTCACATAATGAGCTTCAAGACATAGGCTGCAAGTGGATTAAGGAGATTGGTGACAAATTGTCCTTAAGTAACCTAAAGGCTGTCTTAGCTAATGACCAGGTGGCAAAGTTGACTCTTGCTTGACGTACATTGGCAAGAAGCCAGTTGTCAGCATGAAATCAGCCTTTTTTTTGCAATCTTAATGCATGTACACTAGTGTTCAATATTTTGGGGTCAGTAAGATTTTTTGCTTTTAAGAAATTAATACTTTTATCCAGCAAGGACACATTAAATTGATCAAAAGTGTTTCACATTAGTACTGTTTTTATTGTATTTTTGAATAAATGCTTTCAAAGACATTCAAAAATCTTACCAACCCCAAACTTTTAAACAGTAGGGTATTTGGTCTTATGTGAACAATTCATTGGTGCATATTACATGTTTAAAATGTAATAACCCCTCTATCACAATAGCTATTAAAGCATTGTTTTTGCAAATTAGCTTTCATTCTTGATTTTGGTACCGAGCACCCACTTTTCTCAATCAAACCATTTCCTGATTAAAAAAAAAAACATATTTTTTTTCTCCTGAATATCCAATATATTTCACATACAAATAAATCAAATTATAGAAGTAAAATGTAAAAGGGGCTGGCTTTAGCTGACATTTAAATCATTTTGTCACATCTTTGTTTTTGTGGATGAAAAAGGCTGGATATTGAGTTCTTTTTAAAACTCACAAAAACTTTTAAGTTCAGTACGTCTTGGAGAAATGAGAGTTTAGAGAAACACCAAAACAAACACTCACCAACCCACAAACCACAGAACTCTCTGAGCTTATTGCATTGTCAGCTTGACCAATGGCCATATTACATATTGTTGAGGGAATGGCAACTCAGAGCAGGTGAATCTACTATTGAACAAAGCTATCAGACTAAGTCCTGCAAGGCTATATGTCATACTTTCTGCTGGAACAGAACATCCCTCTTCGTTCATTCCACCTCATTCACCAATTCATCATCCCAAACACACACACATAAATATTACATGTTAATTGGCACACTTCTTTTCCCCAAGCACCTAAAGGCAGGGTCTGCATGGTTAATAGTTAACAGCATTGTTTTCTGACTATTATGAAAGCAGTGGAGGTCTGTAGCTTTGCTTGCGGGCTAATGTCCTCATTAACATCACGCAGCTCACCTGTTCCTTCAGCCCGCATGCAGTCTTTGTTTATTTTATCTTGCTTCATTGATTTATCCATCAGTGCTGCCATCCATCCATCTAACCAGCCCTTATTTGTATTCTGCTAATCACCTTCCTAAAAGGAACAGTTCACCCAAAAACGACAATTTGCTCACCTTCATGTCATTCCAAACCTGTATGACCTGTATGGAACACAAAGAAAGATTTTTTTTTTTGGACCCCATTGACTTTCATTACATGGCCAAAACAGATTTTCATTGTATAGCCAAAGATTACAGATTTGAAATGATATTTTTGGGTGACCTATCCTTTCAAATTATCACTCTATTGTCACAGTATCATCTGTTATAAGTTTCATCTAGGCTCTTTGGTCTCTTTTTGTAATGTTAATAATAGGAAACGGACTGACACGTGTGTTAGAGCAGGAAGACACTTATTATACTCTTCCCTTGCTTCTGTTTCACACACACTAACTCAGTCTCTTTGAAGTCCAGCAGAATGCGGAAAGGGGGCTCCTCTGCACTCATGAAGTATTCATGCCAGTGTGTGTGAAAGTGCATGCTTTGCACGTCAGCGAAGTGTGTTCGTGTGATTGAAAGAGAGAATGTGTGTGTGCAGACAAGTGTGTGTGGAGCATGCTGCATATCAGTGGTGCTTTGCACAGCAGCTGTGTACTGACACTGTGTCTGGGAGGGGAATGGAAAGGGGGCTGGGCTGAGGAGAGGAGAGGGAGAGAGCGAGTGCAGTAAAGCGAGAGGGAGAAGGTGAGAGCGACTCACCAGATTGAGAGAGACGCGGAGAGTAGACGGAGAGGACCGTTGGACTTCTGCCAGGGTTTCCCAGCAACAGCAGAAGCAGGAATCGACTCTTTTTTCCCCCTCATCCCAGGGGATTTGCCTTTGCCACTGCCTTCCTTGGGAGTTCTGTCATTGGGAGAGTGGTGGAGAGGAGTGCAAAAGAGTGGAGGAAAGGAGCGCAGCAGAGAGGGACGACGTGCCCCCGCCCAGCCTCAATGCAGAGGTGAAGTGAGGGCTACCTTGGAGGGAAGTGGAAAAGTTGATCACAGTTTTGGGTTACAAACTTTTCCGACAGGTGAACGGAAGCGCTACACTTTGGGAAGTCGATCGCTGGCGACTCGCTCCGTGGAACTAGAGTGTGGCGGAAAATGCTTCTCTGCAGGAGTGCCACGTACCTGTTCCTTCTGCAGAAAACTTTTGAGGGTCATCATGAGTGTTTCTGACATCTGCTTATCGCCCCGCTTATCTTGTCGCACCTGTATCCACTTTATTGTCTGAGAATTAACATGAAATGGACCCCTGATGATAGTAACAGTGATCACATCACCCCGTCTTCCAGCAGACACCTCTAGCCCCCTGTCTCCAGCCCGCCTTTCGCATTCGCCCCGCCTCGCTCTCACATGTGCCGGGAGCCGTGGAGTGCTCTTACCGGGGTCTGGAATGAACAAGTTAAAAAGCTGCTTTTCTCACCGCTGTGATGATATGACCTCTGAACTGAGATAATGGATTGGAGAGAACTGTAAGTATAGTGGACTCTTTTGAGTTGTTAATTGACCGTTATAAGCGTTTTTCAGTAGGGTTTGTGTAGTCCAACTGGTTCTAGCAAACTAAGGATGTTGGGTTTGACTCCTAGGATTTATTTGGATAAAATGTAAATGCAGTTAATATTTACTCATCCTCAACTCTTTTTAAACCTCTGACTTTGTCTTCTGTAAAGCATAAAAGATATTTTTAAGAATGCTTCAGTTTTTTTTATTTTCACTGTACTGCCAAAACAACCCTTCAGATATTTTTCCAAAGAAAAATAAATATATATATATATATATATATTCTATAAAAGAAAGAAATTCATACAGGTTTGGAATGACATGAGGGTAAATTAGTCTAATTTTTCATTATTGGGTGAGCTATCTCTCTAACATTCTGCTCCATTGTTGAAAAGCTAATTAAGGTTATATAAGTGCTTTAGTAAAGAAAGCTGCATTGATTTGCTCTTAGTTGCAACCATGAAACCTCACCTGCAGTAAAACTAGTAGCAGCAACAGCAAATCCAGAGGGAGACTGTTCACTGCAGGGCAGGGAAGGGAGATTTAACAGGTGGGTGCATCTGGATAAAGCCCAGTCTAGTGTATCGGAGCTCACTCTACCGTGCTGCTTTTCACCCACTCTAGTCACTCACCTCTGTTCACTCCAGTCTGATATCTCAATCTTTTGTGTGTGCGTTACTGTGCCGTGCTTCATAAAGAGCTTGTAAAGCATTTGTCGTGCAGCCAGACGCGGTGAATGCGGCTCTCTGCCCTACGTGTGGGCGTGGGTCTCCTCTTTATGTTAGAGGAGGCGCTGTACGCGTGTGTGTGTGTGTGAATAGGTGAGGTGTGTGGAGGAGGAGGCAAAGAAGAGGCTTTGTCTCCATAGGTGGGTTTAACATTAATAAAACCCTCCTCCTCTCACTCAAGTATTTTTTGCAACCTCTTATGCCCCCTATTACAAGCTCTTCATCTTCACTCTCAGTCCCTCTCCCTCATTCACACCCAGAGTCCAAAATTAACACTTGACAAGTGCCAAATTAGAGTAAAAATTGGCTTTGGTGAGTATACAAAATGCCCTGCTGTTAACATTTATTTATTTATACATTTTTATTTAAATGTGTGTCTATAATATTTTAGGAAATAATGCGAAAAATATATCAACTTAGATATATTTAATGTCAGTAAATTTTTTGCAACTTAATTGTGCTTTGTCAGTAAAGTTTTTGCAACTTAATTGTGCTTTGTCCCCCATTTAAACATGCACATAGAGATAATGCTAAATGCTCATTTCTTTCTGTAATCTGTGTGTGTTTGCACACACACCCCATCGCACCTTTTAATGCATGGCACATACACATTTCCTGTGGGGGCCTCCTCTTGTGTCCTTCATGGAGACTGTAATTACACAGTGTTCTCTGTGATTTTTCACCCCTGAAGAGGCTGTGCTGAAGGAGTTGGAGGGAGAGAGAGAAAGGATGTGAGGAAGAGTGAGGCATTTAATGAGCTCAAGCTTTTCTCCTCGAGCCCTTCAACCTCATGCTAACAGGCATGAAGACACAAACGTCTGTAGGAAAACACACACAGCTTTAGTTAGCTTGCATCTTTTTACTATTACAAGACATGTATGGCCAAAAGCATGTGGACAACCAAACATCACACCAATATGCACATTTTCATTAATAGGAATCTTGTCCTTCCTTAAGGTTCTGCTCCTCTGGGAATGCTCTTGACTAGATGTTGGAACATGAATGCAGGTTTTCACAGGAGCATAAGTGAGGCCAGGCACTGCCGTTGGGTGAAGATTTGACTTAATTGGAGTCTCCACATACTTTTGACTGTGTAGCTAATTATACTTACTTCAGCCTAACCAAAACCAAAAATAAAACATTTGACATTTTTAGAATAATGAAGACATTGTGTCTTTATGAACCATTTTCGATAGTTCTGATTACACCATAAAAAGAAGGTTTATCAGATTTAAAGGGTTATTTCACCCAAAAATGAAAATTAACCCATGAATTACTCACCCTCAAGGCATCCTAGGTGTATATGACTTTCTTCTTTCAGACGAATCCAGTCTGAGTTATATTAAAAATTGTCTTTGATCTTTCAAGCTGTTTAATGGCAGTCAGCGGGTGTTGCAGTTCATCAGTCCAAAAGAAGTGAAATAAAGCGCATCCATCCATAATAAAAAGTGCCTCACACGGCTCCGAGGGGTGAACAAAGGCCTCCTGTAGCGAATCAATGCGTTAGGAGAAAACAACCATAAGAAAAATAACTGGTTTTCCTTTGCTAAACTAAGGAAACTTTGCTTCCTTTGCTCCTTTAAACAAACGTTGGTTTTCACGAGTCTCACCGGCGCATGCACAACGCCGACATCTTACGTCATCCTCCCGTAGCTGCTTCCGTGTACAACTATTGGCGCAAGCTAGATTAAAGTGATTATTACGTTTTGAATATGGATATTTTTCTTACAAAAACGCATCGATTCACTACAGGAGGCCTTTGTTCACCCCCCGGAGCTGTGTGAGGCACTTTTTTATTATGGATGGATGCGCTTTATTTCACTTCTTTTGGACTGATGAACTGCAACGCCCGCTGACTGCCATTAAACAGCTTGGAAGATCAAAGATAATTTTTAATATAACTCCGATTGGATTCATCTGAAAGAAGGAAGTCATATATGTCTAGGATGGCTTGATGGTGAGTAAATAATGGGTAAATAATGGGACTAATGAATCAGTCCATTGAAACAATTTTTGAAGGATCATGTGACACTGAAGACTGGAGTAATGGCTTTGCCATCACAGGAATAAATTACATTTTGAAATATATTATAATACATAACAGTTACATTAAACTGTAATAATATTTCACAACATTTCTGTTTTTACTGCATTTTTGATCAAATAAATGCAGCCTTTAATTCTTTGAGTCACCTCATGTAGTTTTCTTGTGAATTGTCATGGACATGGAAACTGTTACTCATCCATTCATGTGTTCATCTCAAATCTTTGGAGGACATATATTGAGAAGTATCACAATGCATGTCCAATGCAGGAAAAACCTCCTAGACATGACTCCTTGACTTAACTTTTTGTTTGCTGCTCTTTCACAGGGCTGCCCAGAAGCTGAACCTCTCCAAACGAAAGAAGCCTCAGCCGCTTCCGCCCTCCCCACCTGACCCAGAAGAGCCGTTCTTCTACACTGATGGCTTCAGCGCTGCCCTGCAGCTCTCGCCCCCGCCTGTACCCCCATGTCTCCTCAGGGCTGGGTCAAAGGTTAAGGACAGCCCTGGGATGGGAAAGGTACAGTAAAGTCATCATTGCTAATTCGTCATGCCTGGAGCTGATCCATGCTGGTCGCTAAGGAAATACATCAACTTCGCGCTCTGGATTGCCGGATCGGCTTTCACCGTGGTTCGTCACATGTGGTTGCCGCAAGCCCGCCGGCTGCTCCTTTGTCGAATCTTGAGGTATTCGGCCAATCACAACGCACTGGATAGCTGGCCAATCAGAGCACACCTCGCTTTTCAGACCGATGAGCTTTGTAAAAATCGACGCGTTTCAGAAAGGCGGGGCATAGAGGAGAAACAGTAATGTACAGTATGTGGAAAATAATGTTTTTTTTTAACCTTAAACCGCATAAACACATTTCATTACACCAAATACACAAAAAAAATTATTTTTAGCAACATCATATGACCCTTTAAGAAGTTTTTTTGTCTCCTATACCAGTTTTTTTAGAGATTTTTGGATGGGAATGGTTTGTAAAACATGATCAAAGCCTAGATGATTAAGGTTGTGCCAAAATTATTGTTGTCTGACAATGAATAATTGGTAATCTTGAAACCATGTTGACCACTTATACAGCATTTAAAAATTGTAGAGAATTTTTTCTTCTTTATTAATTAAATGACATCATGCATAAACCCCTGGTTGCCCTCTGCTTAAGAATGCCCCGTGAGTTTATCGATTTGGCTAGTTCTCGGGTTACCATCAAAGCAGACTGTGTGACAGCATGGGTTGGCCCAGTTGTCCTGATTCCCAGGTTGTTGGAATTCCAAGAAGCTCCTTCGGAATGCCAGACAGCATTCCTTGTTGTAAGTGACTGACAGGCCGTGGGAGTGGGAAAAGCAATGTATGAAAACAGAAGGGTCAGAGAATGACATCAGGGGGCATTTGAATGAAAGGCATATTTCTCTCTCAAAATAGAGCTGTTTATTAGTGCTGAACAGTCTGAGTGCACAAATGCTTATGATATCCCAATGACTCAAGAGCCATTCATATTTGTGTCTTGTCCGTGGATTATTTGAATTTTTGTGAAAATTACAGTAAAGTAGATTAAATGTAACTAAACTAATAAAACATCTCCCTTAGGGATGCGTGATATTAAAATGTTATCCAACACTGGTAAGCTGATTATTGTTTTCATATTAACTGACAGATATTAAAATTCTATATAGGTTTGTTTGAATTCATAAAAGATAAAACACTAAAAAAATAAAATAAAATGTTTTAAATGCTGCAAGTGAATTTTATGCTTCACAAACTTTATTGTAGCCACATTTATAATGTACAGAATGAAAAATGAGATTTGCTGAAGATTTCTTTTAAAAGTGTTTTAAATTAGTGTTTTTTTTTTTTTAGATGAACTTAATTAGCATAGTGCAAAGGTTATCTGAATGTAAAAAAACAGTATTAAATATCCAATATCAACCAATACCAATTAAATAAAAAAAAGTCTAATAATGGCCAATAGTCATGGTGCCGATATACAGTATTGTGCATACCTAGATCATCCTAATGTGTTCTTAAAGGCAGTACACTGAACATAACGTGTTTTGCCTATTAAAATGCCATAATTCTCAGTGACTGGATGATCACTGTCATGCTAAAGCATGTTGGTATCCATTAGGCAAAGCACTTAATCCCAGGTCACTCCAGGGGGACTGTTTCTGCAATTAGTGTACTTTGAGTCACTTTGTATAAAGAGCATCTGCTTAATATTAACCTACTAACCATAATGAGCTGAGGTCATGCCCTTTCACTGTCTTCTCTGGAACATCTGTACATATACTGCTACATCTTGTCATGTAACTGACAGTTCCATATATACTCTTTCATGGGACTCTCTAGAGCAGTGATCCTCAAATCTGGCTTGCGAGATCCACTTTCCTGCAGAGTTTATCTCCAACCCTATAATCAAATGAACCTACCTGTGTTTTTCTAATGATCCTGAAGACATTGATTAGCTAAACTCTGCAGGAAAGTGGATCTCGCAAGCCAGATTTGAGGATCACTGCTCTAGAGCATCATGAGCATCTCAGCATGTTGCCGCTATTTTGGGTAACAAACTCATTCCTTTCCTTAACACCCCCTGGAGGTCTAAAAGCCATGGAAGATTGCACTGACCCACGTATGACCCTCCTCCAGCACAGGTGATGCACTTTAAATAAATTCAAAGAGATGGGACCCATTAGAGTCTGCTTTTGGACGACTTCTCTGTGGGAAAGTAAGAAGATAATGTGTGTTCCTAGCATAAGATACTATAATAGACTGCTGACTCATAAACACCAGCAGGTGGTGCAGGTTTATGTGGCGTCATGTCTGCAGGGAGATGATTTGCTCATTAATGGTGAGGTCACCTGAGTTACTTCACAAAATGCATCCAGACATCTCTGGAGGAGTCAGCTTATTACATCATCCTCATATCCATGCAGTTGGAGGGCTATGTGAATAAAGCATTTTCCTTCCCTTAATTGTTCACCTGATTGTGTTGATGCATTGTGCAAACACAGCATTAGAAAATGTGCACAGTAGGCATTAAAAGTTTTCTAAAGTCACACCAAAGGCAGGCAGCTGCAAGTTTTTAATGAGTTTTATCAAGAAAAAGACAGTGAAGTGATTGCTAGTAAGCCCCACTGAGTTGAAGTATGTTGCCTGCTGATTTTGAGACACTTGTAAAGGAAATGGTTATGAACACTCTCATTTTTTTTATTTGTGGAGGAAGGAAATGTCAAAGTGCTTAGAAGGCAGCAGGTAGAGAGGACCAGGTGATTGTGGGAAGGCAGCGCTAATGCAGTGAGGGTAATGGAAGTAAATTTGTGTGGAAAAGACTGACACATCACTGGTGCTTTTGCATTCAAGGGAATTGCTTAATTTGCCTTTTTATTGCAAGTTCAAAAAATGGATTTGAATTGTATAATTGATAAATGCTCAAAACTCATAGTAATTAAAACAAGGAATTTCTATCATAATAAGCTATTGTTTTTCAATACAGGGTGATCACTTGCTGTCAGATTTAGTTGCAGTTGTGTTGGGTTTTTAAAACAATTATTTCATTTCATTTTATTATTGGACCTTTATCCCCAAGCTTACTAAATTAAAATTTCTGGACTACCATGTCAACCCCTATGTTGTAAAAAAGTGTTTTATATTTGGTTTTGTTTTATCTTGCCTATGGTACTAAGTGACTTTTAAAGGGGTCATGATATGCCTTTGTTTTTTATTTTGTACTGTTCTCTGAGGTCCACTTATAATGTTATCAAGATTTTTACATCAAAAAACATAATTTAGAAGTAAAAGGCTATTTTCTGTCCTATTTTGACTCCCCTCATCAGGGTGCTCTGTTTGAATAGGCGTGGCGGATTGTAGACTCGGAAATAAATGGAATCACACTTGTCGTGTGACATCAGATCCAATATAGTCAGCACAGCATTGTCTTTTAGTTTCAGTCTTTCTGAAAATCCTCCGTCGAATTGTGACTTGTTTGTAAACGAATCCGCAGTAAAATGAAGTAAACAAAGGACCAAGTTCTTACTGACGCAGTCTGGCACCTCATTAAAAATAAAGTTAATCAAATACAGTAAAGTTAATCATTTGGTTTCTGTGTAGACCTGCGTTTGCCGCTCTTGTCATTTACCTATTACGTGCGTGAATTGGTGAGCGGGGCTAAACAGGCAGCGATGTAGAAGCAGGTGTTGATCTTCTGCGGAGGCTGCGCTTAACCACACTAGTACATCATAGAGTGGCACATTCCACAACCTGTCAGATTGGCTTCAATATAAACTGTTTTTAGACTAACGAGAAAGTTTTGAGTTCTGAAACTTACATAATGTTTTTATAACACAATGACCTCTTATGTAAAAAAAAAAAAAAACTTTAAAAGCTGCTGGTCTTCTATCTATTTATTGGAAGGGAAAGCTTAGTCTGCAACAGTCATTAATGCTGAACATGTCAGTATGAGTAAGGAACATAGTGAACCTGATCGGGGAACAGAGGTCCTTATTCTCTGCCAATTGAATTCTTTATCTCAGTGGAGGACTGTAAACTTCAGGGCCTGTTTGTTGCTGAAAGTGTCCCTAGTGGCAGAGCTATAAAATAAGGTGTTAAACACAGACAGTCGAGTACATTATTGCTTCATTGAGTAGGTGTAATAATGAACTGTTCTGCCTCAGTCATGTTTCACTTTGCTATCAATCATGATTATGACTAAAAAGGGAATAGATGTTGCATCCATCCTTTGTGTTAAGTACATCATTTAAATATATTTTAATCTATTTAAAATGTAATTTATTCCTGTGATGGCAAAGCTGAAGAAGTCTTCAGGTTCACATCTTTCAGAAATCATTCTAATAAGCTGATTTTAATAAGCTCAAGAAACCTTTCTTATTATCATCAATATTGATAACAGTTGTGCTACTACACACTAAAAAATGCTGGGTTATTTCAACCCAACTTTGGGTCAAATTTGGACTAACCCAACTTTTGGTTTAAAAATTGAATGTAAAAATTCAACCCAACGGTTGGGTTAGTCCATATTTGACCCAAAGTTGGGTTGAAACAACCCAGCATTTTTTAGAGTGTACTACTACTACTACCACTACTAATATTTTCATGAAAAACATCATATATTTTATGTATTTGTTAGTATTAAGTGTCTATAAAGTGTCTATAAAGTGTCTAGTCAGAACATGGTTGGTCTGTTTTCTGAATCCAGCCGCACTTTACAGCAGGATGTCCCCTGTGTGGGAGCAGAAGGGCTTCTGATGATTACATGCTTTCAACTTTGCCAGTATGAGGGGAATTCTTGGCCAGGAAACTGAAAGACAATATTCTCAAACCACTCAATAATTGTGTGAATTAGTGGGTGGGAGGGTGCAATTACAGCCGTATGCTTTGAATTCAGAAGTAAAATAAAAAAGAACGTGTCACAAATAAAATTATGTAGGAAAATAATTATGATATGAATATAATTGTGTGCTTTGCAGGTGAAAGTAATGGTGAGGATATGCCCTGCCAAAGGATCGCGAGACACCTCAGAATCCATGTCCTTTCTCAAGGTAGACGCCCATAAGAAACAGCTGACCTTTTGTGAGCCGCCCACCTGCACACGCTCCACTTCTGCCACCGCCCCAAAGATGTTTACCTTTGATGCCGTCTTTACCCAAGATGCTTCACAGGTACAGTAATGGTATAAATGCTTCAATATTTGGCAATCAGCGTAATCAAAGCAAGCATTTTACAAGTTATACCAAGGAGATATCCACTATTTCCCGTCTGTACTTATAATTTTATTTTGAACAAAATCTTCACAGAATTGATGTCAAACAGGCAGGACATCCATGCTGAGATCAAAGCAATGCATAAGGGAGATATTCAGTTTCGCTTGGTTTGCAAGGTAGATAAAAGGTTTGGGTTGGTGAGTTGAGGTTATCGTTCCGAGCCCACAGCGCCTGAAAGGATCTCAGAGGAAAAGATAACATTGCTCTTTTCTCTGCTTCCTCCTGAACTCTTTGGGAGTTTGGAGTCTTTGGGTTTCCTGTCCTAGAAACATCAGGTCTGATGATCAATGACTACCCCACATTGTTCGGAACAAAAGAGGCTTTGAGCGAGCACACATCAGAGGTGGTTCTTACAACAACGCTGTCAAAGCTTTCCTCAAGCTGCAAAGTACACACACATAATTCCAGGGTTTGAAATCTTCATCTGTGTCCTTACTGTATTCTGCATCTCTTTGGGAAGTTTGCAAGGATGAGCAAGGATCAAGTTTGCAAGAATCTATCCCTCTGTCTGTCTCTCTGTCGCTCTGTCTGTCTGCCATTCTATCTCTGACTGTCTATCTGTCTAGCTGTCTGTCACGCTGTCTGTCTGCCATTCTATTTCTGACTGTCTATCTATCTGTCTGTCTGTCTGTCTGTCTTTCTGTCTGTTATTATAGCTATCTGTCTGTTTGTCGCTCTGTCTATCTGTCTATTTCTGTCTGCCTATCTGTTTGTCGCATTGTCTGTTGTTCTATCTCTGTCTCTGTCTGATCATTCTATCTATCGTTCTGTCATTCTTTCTGTCTCACCTTTGTCTTTTGTCTGTCTGTCTGTCTGATGTCTGTCATCCAGCTTGTCTGTCGTTCTTTCTGTCTGTCTACTGTTTTAACTATTTATCTGTCTGTCCATCTGTCTATCTGATGTCCTGTCTATCATTCTGCCAGTCTGTCATTATATGAATCTGTCAATCTATCTGTCCGTCTGAATATAAATACTGTATGTACAACTAATAAAACAGTTTGAGTTGGTGTTTAAATCTGGGTTTGTGTCCTCAGGCGGAGGTGTGCTCGGGGACAGTGGCAGAGGTTATCCAGTCTGTGGTTAATGGGGCAGATGGCTGCATCTTCTGTTTTGGTCAAGCCAACCTCGGTTAGTAGACATCTATTCAAGTAGCCCATATTTGACAGTTATTAACTTTATAATAATGCATTGTTCAGAATGCAGTTTTGATGGAGTAGCCTTCAGTCACATGAGGCGAAAGGAAAATCGTCACAAAATACACTGTTTTGGCTGCATTGGAAATTTCCTAACAAGGAGGCAGGGAAAATGCGGGAAGGGCATATGTGTTTGAGCAGTAATAGCGGTTTGTTGAACACAAAGTACCCTCGTTTTACACGTTGTGTTTGAAAAGTGCTCAGTTTCTCTCTGTCCTACTCTCTTGTTGATCAGCCCCTCACTGTGAGAGACTGTGTGCCTCCCACCGTGCTGCTTCAATCCCCCATAGTTAGCTTGGCTGCTCATTTGCTCTGCTTTAGCGTGGTATATTCTCTCATGACTAACATCCTTGTGGGTTAATTTTATTAGCTTAGGGGCATTTTACATAGACAGTACTATTATTAACACAAATCGTATTATAGACCTGCTCTTATATCATTAAGTAGTTAAGTCAAGCTAAGTTAATCAGTTGACAGTGTAATTTTTATCATGTCTACGTTGACAAACGCTGCTCCCTTTTTTCTGTCAATTTTCACTTTCAATAATATAAATTTTATCTGCAGTCGTCCAACAACTTTTGAATGTTTGGTTACATCCCTCATTAGCAATAGCCAGTTTTTTTTTTTTTTTACTTCACAGGCAAAAGCTACACAATGATCGGCAGGGACAGCTCTACACAGAGCTTGGGTGTGGCACCCTGTGCTATCTCTTGGCTTTTCAAGCTAATCGAGGAAAGGAAAGAGAAAGCTGGCACACGATTCTCCATCCGCGTGTCTGCTGTGGAAATCTGTGGCAGGGAGGAGGTGCTGCAAGACCTGTTGGCTGACTTTTCCACAGGGACTTCCCAGGACAGTCAGGGTGCAGGAATTTCCTTGCGAGAGGATCCGGTCTGTGGATCACAGGTGCATAGAGCTTGTTAATAATAGAGCATGGTGCTAGCAATACCAAGGTTATGGGTTTGATTCCCAGGGAGTAGATTAAATAGATAAATTAGGTTTTTAGATAAAAATTTTGAAAATATTAAATGTAACATAATTAGGTGCCATAGTTTTTTTTTTTTATGTACACTAATGTTCAAAGGTCTCATGCTCATTATGGCTGCATTTATTTAATCAAAAATACAGTAAAAAAAATATGAATATTGTGAAATATTATTACAATTTAACTGTTTATAAATTATTACAATATAACTGTTTTTTTATTTTAATATATTTTAAAATAAATAAATATAGATGTAATTATTCACATATTTTTTAAATAAATACATGTCATTTATTAATATACTGTTTATTCCAGTCTTTAGTTTCACAGAATTCTTCGGAAATCTTAAAAAACTGAAGAAACATTTCCTATTATTATCAAAGTTGTAAACAGTTTTTTTTTTTTTTATATCAATATTTTTTTAATATTCTTAGTAATGTCTTTACTGTCACTTTTGATCAATTCAATGGATCCTTGCCAAATAAAGTATTAACTTATTTCATAAAAAGAATCATACTGACCCCAAACGTTTGAGCGGTAGTATTCAGTAATCGCATGTCACCATTCTTTGACTACTGTCAAAATGAAAATGTTCTTTAATCTAATTAATCAACATCAGTCTTCATCCTCTTTCTTTATCTCTGTGTCTCACTCTCACTTTAAAATGTGTCCAGCTGCAGAACCAGAGTGAGTTGCGGGCATACTCTGCAGAGAGGGCGGCATTCTTCCTGGATGCAGCTCTGGCAGCACGCAGCACCAGCAGATCTGACTGTAAGGATGAGGACCGCCGGAATTCTCACATGCTCTTCACCCTACACATTGCCCAGTACCGTATGGAGAAGAGCACCAAAACAGGAAGTATGGCTTACTGTGCTCATTTTCACATTTATTTAGGAAAGCCTTGTTGAAATGTGATATTTACAACAGAAGATATTTAATATATGGTTGTTTGTCTTTTAAGAGCATAATAGTTTACTTTCAATGTTGAGAAGAAATGCTAAAATAATATTTTGAACAGCCATACAACTTCCAGGGCTTAAAATAAAACAACTTCAAAGGCTATCTACCTCCACCTCAAAAATTAAGTTATAGCGCCTTATAACTGTCTGAGAATTCATATCATATATCTTCATGCATCATTAGTATTTTGAGAAGACTGTTACTGAGGGCGGCCGATACCTGACTTTTCCATTACCATGCTCTCCATGTTCACAGAGAATATCGGTTACCTCAATTTAGTCCCGCTGATAACGGCTCTACGAGAATGCTAACAAGAATGGTTAGCACATTTTCATTACTGGGCGTAGCCATCCTGTCAAGTCAGCATGTCAACATTAGAATGATCATTAATATTGCGCTCCCGTCGCTGCAATGCAGGCTGGATTCTGGCCATTGACACTAGCCAGAATAGATTTTAATATGTAATGAGGCTGGAGTCTCTTCTGCAGAGATGTTTATAGAGCCCAGCATGAAATGAGAAGCGCTGGCTTTGTAAATCCTGCCGACGTGAGGTTAATGGCCTCCATCTCAGTGTGAAACAAATGCATCTTCTGTAATAATGCTGAATGAATTTTACTCTAGTGACCTACATGGGACTGTAATCTAACTAGCTGTACTTACTTTTATTGCTTGCTGTTTGATGGACTTCCAAGGATATTGAATCACCACTTACCTAGCAGTGATCCTATATCTAACTGCTGTCTCATAAGGTCCCCTGCAACACTGTGATGGTACCTGTGGCCTTTTTGATGATAAAATACTTTCTTCTGTCTCAGCTTAATGTGCAGAGCAACTACATCATTCGTAGGTTGTGTTTAAATGGGATTTTAAGCCCAAAGAGTCTTCAACATTGGGAGTCAATTTCTGTTTTAACAGGCTGTGTATAACTTTGCAGTGTCTGGGAGTCGTAGCCGTCTGCATCTTCTGGACTTGGGCAGTTGTGAGTCAGATTTGAGTCAAACGCGAGATGGAGGGAGAGGCCAGTGTCTGTCATTGGGTGCCCTTGGAAATGTCATCCTAGCCTTGGCCAATGGAGCCAAGCATGTGCCATACAGGTATGTGTTTTGAGGTTCAATTAATCAATATAAACCAATAGTGGGAGATGATATATCTCTGTTAATGGTGGTAATGTGTCTCTGAGCACACATTGAGTCCTCCTGATCTGCATCTGCAAGGGTTTCATTCTCACCCTCCTCAGATCAATGAAGCCAATTAGCCAGCTTTGCAGGGAGAGAAAGCAGCCAGGGTGAACTGGACTTGAGGTGGGATGTAGGCCTATTGATAGGAATGTGGGTCAGGGAGTAGCAGATTTATGCTGAAAGGAAATTAAGAAATACTCACCGGAAGGTGGGATAGTAAATACAATGACGTGAGCAGAGAAAATTAATCTTTTTCTTTAAAATGTGGCTTCAGAAAATAGCATCCTCCACAACAGAGTAAAATAAAAACATTCCAAATCAGGTCACCAGAAAGTGAGCATCATTTTCTTTGGATTCTTTTTATTCAAGGATGATTCATAATCCTCTATTTTAAGAGAACCTCTCAATGATGTTAGAGGGAAAAAGCAGAACGTTGTAAAGCCTAGCTTCCTTTTTGGCTAACGAGAATATTTTTTGATGTATAATTCAGAGACTGCAAGCTTACCATGCTGCTGAGGGAATCGCTGGGCAACATCAACTGTAGAACCACCATGATCACCCACATCTCTGACTCGCCAACCAATTATGCCGAATCTCTCACCACTGTGCAGCTTGCCTCCCGTATTCACCGCATGAGAAAGAAGAAATCCAAGGTTTGTGATTCAAATTTATGTATTGATCATTTGAATAGTGTATGCTTATGTATTCATAGTTCTTTAAAAAAATAACTGACACTCATTCATGGTACCAAGATAATCATATAAGGCAGTAAGTCCTCCAATAAACCTTTCTAAAAGTAAAAAATGAAAAAGAGAAAAATATGTTTTGGACCACTATTTATTGTGAAAATGCTTAGTAACTATATTATAATTATTTGAATTAACAATAATATTTTCCAGATTGTTTTTAATATATATATATTTTTTAATTATTTATTTTTTTGTAAATAATTTATTTTGACTTTGGTACAATGACAGCATGATATTTGCTAAAAGTATTTATTTTTATCAGCATTTTGTCTACATTTTCTTCTTGTCTTTATACATTCTACAATAGGTCAGGCCTGTCATTTTCCTAAATTACATTTTGGATTTTATTCATCAGAATCATTCACAATTTAAATAACGATGCATGCTTTGTCAGAGAAACAAATGTTACAGTGATAATTTAACTGCAAAATTTCTCTGTGACGTATGTCATGTAATCAACAAATGTAATCAATGCATTTGTTCCAGAGAGAGAATAGCATGTAACCTTTCCCATCACAGAGGCAATTTTCACCATTATTAAGCTGTTTTGACAGAATATATTTATATTTTATAGACCTAAAAAATACTTTCCGTCTAACGTATGCATAGTATTGACAACTATTTTAGCTTCTCCTTTGGTATGCACTTTTCACCTTTGATATTGACATGCTGCTTCATGAAGGGATGTCTCTCTGAATATATTGCGTGCTGTGAAAGAGCTGTCTGCAAAGATATATTGAAGTCAGTTTGGTATGTTATTTTGTTCAGTATGCATCAAGTTCCTCTGGAGGGGAGAGCTCCTGTGAAGAGGGACACATCAGACGGAGACCCTTCTACCCTCGGACTGTGGCTCTTGACCCAGACCACCCTGCAATGTTATCCAGTGACCCAGATTACTCCTCCAGCAGTGAGCACTCATGTGATACAGTGATCTATGTGGGGCCTGGTGGGACCCCTATCTCTGATCGTGAACTCAGCGACAATGAAGGCCCACCTGCATTTGTTCCTATCGTTCCCTCTCTGAACAAGAAGCGTGTAAAAGAGGGACCTAAATCTGATGGGGACCACCTCAAATGCAACACCTTTGCAGAGTTACAGGAACGGCTTGAGTGTATTGATGGCAGTGAGAGCACATCTATTTTCACCAGTGAAGGAAAAGGCCAACAGACGGCCTCCAAAAGTGAAGTGGAAAAAGCATCAGAAGGGGCTTCTGTATCAAACAGGACCGCCAAGTGTTCTCTTCAAAAGCCTGCGCACATGCAACATGGGGCAGCGTCTGAAATTAACACTACTTTAAGACCAGATTCAGAGCCTGTTGTGAGAGAGAAAGTTTTTAGTAGAGGACCTATACAAAAACCCAATGCCTCTTCATCCTTGCAGAACATCTCAAAGACCTCAGTTTTGAATACCGAGTGTGGCTTAGCCACACGGACACCTCCAGTAGGTATGAGCCAGCAAGCCCTAAGGCAGGGAGAACGCAATGACTCCCCAATTACTGGCAGATCCCATCACCTCAGTAGAAGTCCTATGGAAATGAGCCATCTACGTGCTACTCTGAGGAACAGGTGCCTCGATATGGATGTTTTAAGGACTACAGTAACACTGCAGCAGCCTGTGGCGCTCAATGGAGAGGATGAGCTGGTGTTTACGGTGGTGGAAGAGCTACCTGCTGGTCTGGTTCCAGACAATGGGAGACCATCCAGTATCATTAACTTCAACACAGACTGCTCTTTGCAGGCCCTGGCATCTCACTCACGGCCTGTTAGCATTATCAGCAGCATCAACGATGAGTTTGATGCGTACACATGCCAGATGAACGGGTCCCAGCTGAACCAAGGTGCTACTTCCAAGACACAGGAGGAATTTACAGCTGGCCATGCAACTGCACACTCTTCAGTCGGCTCCTGGTCTTGCAAGACAAATATTTGTACCCCAAGAAGTGATAAGACATCAAAGGGAGTGCACAAGGGACCAGTCAGCAGCTCCATGATGGATTTACCTGGTGGTTTACACACTGAGTCTTTCTCCCAACAAAGAACAAATAGTCCACTGGGTGACAGTGGAATTTGCTTTTCAGAACAAGACTATGATTCTGCAACCATTGACAAATTGTCTATATCTAAGTGCCCTCTATCTCATGACAGTACCAAAGCATCCCTTGGTGGTCCAAAGTCGATAAGATCTAATAGACTCATGACCTCACAGTCTGCCCAGATCTCATACATTTCTACACTCCCTAGAAAGAGCACCCAAACTGCATCTTCTAGCAGTAGCTACAGCCATGAGCTACAACGCCAAGGTAGCAGAATAGATGAACAATGGACCCACACTAGTAGTGGGCTACACTCGGCCAGGAATTCTGAGTTTAGCTCTGTTAGCAAACCACCGAAAAATGGCACGAGTGGGATTCCGTCCAGAAAGACAAGCGGGAATAGCAACAGTGTACCTCGCCCTCCTAAAATGCAAGTGTCGTCCACATCTCAAAGGGTTGTGGATGGTTGTGAGAAGTCGAGTGTTAAGAAAGGGGACCTGAGCAAGATGCCTCAGCTCAGGAGAGGAGCCACCACTCTCGGCATGGTCTCAGTGCCCCATAGCTCCTCTGAGATGAAATGGGGTAATGATGCCTCTCAAACAACTGGTAGCCTGAAATTCTCATCCTTAGGAAAGAGAGCTAATGGACAGAAGGGTAGTATGCTCCCTAAGTCCGGAAGCATGTCACCCCCTGCTCCACCTGTCCGAAAGTCAAGCCTCGACCAGAGAACACGCATTTTGTTGTCTCCTAGTGCCTTAAAGTCTGTAGGTAATGATGGAACAAGATTGTCTTCCTCCAAAGCATCGATTTCTGAGGAGGACTTTGATGTTCGAGTTAGAGGGGAATCCTTTAGCTTTAAGTCATCCAGCCTGAAGACAGCTTCTAGTCTCAGATCACATAGTGCTAAAGGAGACAGTGGAAGGCATTTTGGTAGTCTTATGTCACTTGAAAGGTGTGACAGTTTAACCTCAGTGGGTTCCAAACCAATAACATCAAGGGAAAACAGTAATGTCAGTATCAGTAGCACTGGCAAATCTGCTAAAATGGTGCCAAAACCTGGGACACCCTGTTCAATATCTACACCAACCGTTACTTCCCCTCCATCTACTAGTGGAATTTGTAAGCTTGGACAAATAAAAGCCAGTATAACTCCTAGATCCATTGTTGGGAATGGCAACAAAGGGAAGACCTTGTCGAGTACTGGTTCAAAGTCTCTTAGCTCCTCCACCAAGTTCCTTGCCGTCTCAGCTGCTCGGAACACCAGTCTACCTCCAACTGGAAAGCCCCCAACTCGCTCTGTCACAAGCTCCAATACTAAACAAGGAAGGGGCACTATTATGGGCACAAAGCAAGCGATTCGTGCAGCCAACAGTCGGGTCAGTGAATTAGCAGTTGGTAGCTCCAAGAAACACCTCAGGGGCTCTGACCAAGCAGATGACAACAATGATGCCAGAACTTCCAGTGAGACACCACTGGCTGCTCCTTTGCCTTCTCCTTACAGCAAGATCACAGCCCCTCGCCGTCCTCAGCGCTATAGTAGTGGCCACGGTAGTGACAACAGCAGTGTACTTAGCGGTGAACTGCCTCCTGCCATGGGGCGCACTGCGCTTTTTTATCACAGTGGAGGCAGCAGTGGCTATGAGAGCATGATCAGGGACAGTGAAACCACAGGCAGTGCATCGTCTGCCCATGATTCCATGAGTGAGAGTGGAGTGTCCACGTCCAGTCGAACAAAGGCCTCAAAATCTCCCAAAAAGAGATCTAATGGTGAGTTTTACTGGGAAACCACTCAGGGCACTATGTATCTAGACTATGATAATGAGGACCAAATATATTGATTATTATTCCCATCCTAAAAATGGTTTTACATGAGTGTCTTAGCCAAGGTTTACATCACAGTCTTCTAGTATAACTTCTCCTACGAGCAGTCATTGGAGACAAATGGGGCCACAATCTCCACTATGATGTTTCATAGAGTCTGACATAAAAGACCATTGATGTTGCACAGTGTGCCATGGCTTTTAACTAAGATTCCACCGGGACAATAAATATTAGTAAAGCATCCCATCTAGCCAGTCAGTCTATTTAGGCCATTTAAATTTATGAACCCAAGGTTATTAGGCATTTCTGGTTTTTAATATGCACTCACCCTATTTTGTAATCTGCATTTACCCAAAAATCATTTTTGCTTTAAATCCTGTAACCACTTGCAAGCCTCATAAATATTTAAAAGCATGCCAACAAACTCTGCTGTTCATCTCCGGCCCACATGAAGAGCATTACCCTGTGTGACCCCTCCAGGCCTGCAGCGACGCCGTCTGATTCCTGCTCCTCTGCCAGACACCTCTTCTCTGGGCAGGAAGGTTGGTGCAGCAGGCCAGTGGGTCGATCTACCTCCACTGGGGGGTGCTATGAAGGAGCCCTTTGAAATAAAAGTGTACGAAATTGATGATGTGGAACGCCTTCAGAGACGCAAAGAAGGGTTGACAGAGGTAAGAAGACAGTACGTCTGACAAGTGCATTCTATGCTGTTTGTATGCTAATCACTGAATTCAGTCTCATTCTGGTTCATTTACGAAGTGTATATCAAAAGTTCATGTAGTGTTCAAGTAGTTTATTTGCCAAGAAATGCTAAATCATTGGTAAAAAAAAAAGGTAAAAAAATTGGTTAAAAATTGGTAATTGGTTAAAAACAAAAGTGTTAGCATGAGGCTAACAGGCTAGTAGAAGTGGAGTAAAAGTATTTCCCCAATATGTGACTTTATCCAGTTTATTTTTATTCTTCGTAAAACAATCCTACAACTGATTTTCAATCCTTTTCACTTTAGTGTTCAGCATGTGGCACAATCCCAGTATGGAGTAACATCAGTGTTTTATTTATGCTAAACCTAAAAGCATCATACTGTAGCATGAGATTCTGATGTTTCTCTCACATGACAAGTGCAGTTGTCAGTAATGAAGCTTATCTCTGTGACAATTACTTATGTTGGCTAATTGATTTTAGATTGGACTGATAGCTTTAGTTAGACAGGGATGACTGGTGTTGTAGGACAGAAAGAAGTGAGATTAGCTTAGGTCTCTCCAGAGAGAGGAAGAGATGGTGAGAGAGATAGAAGTAGAGAAAGCATTGGGGAGGGGTTAGGGGTGCCTGTGATGAATGAGGTGTGGCTCCTCAATCTGTGGCCCGCCTGAATGGTCTTTATAGCCCACTCCATACAGCGCGTCTATGGGTCATTAACCGTTTCTCTGTGAGTTTCTAACCCTGATCACACAGGCAATTGTGTGGAGAAGACGAGAGGAAAAGACATTAACTCAGTCGAATGACGCTCTGATTTATTTTCAATTACGAAAAAATGATCTCAGCTCGCATATTAGAGTCTGGCAGTTTGCTCATGAAGAATTAGGCTGTTCACCCTCTTGTTTTATGTGAATCTGTATGTATGTGGGTAGGAATTTGTATAACTGCTAAGTTTATTTATGTTTTGTAAAATTTTATTCTGTTTGCAGTGGGCATAGCATAAAAGCTTGAATGAGTTTTTCTTCATCTGTAGTTGACAAACCTGAGATATTTGCAGAAAATAAATTATTTTGGATTTTCATTTACTTTCTAATGGCCACCTGGTAGTGACACAATACACATGATAAGAGGAGGGTAATCTATACTGTAATTCAACCTTTCAGTAACAGGGTCCTCTTGAACATGATCTTTCTTTTTAATCACTTAAGCAAACGTGCCTCTAGAAGACCAGCGAGTGTTTAACCTGGATGCTAATTTTATTTCCAGCTTAGCCCTAATTAATCTGACCAAAGGGCTGAGGACCTAAATCCTCTGTACAGGTTACGAGCATTGAATCAATTCGGCTTAAGCCATTGTACTTTAAATCAGCCTTGAGGATGGCCACACATAGTCTAGCAGGTGCTTGGAATAGGTGCAAGAGGTTTGTGGTTGACTGTAAGCAACTCACACTGCTTTTCCACACTTGCAGGGTTTGCAGTACTTTAACGCCCGCCTTAGGATGCTGGAGAAGAGGCAGCAGCAGATCAGGGAGTTAAGAGCCAAGCACGAGAAGCTGAAAAAGGAGCTAGAGGATGCCAAGACTCGTCTCATGCTGGACCCCAGCAAATGGATGGGAGAATGTAAGTTCCCAAGTGTATTATTGTCTAATGTCAGGGGTTTTCAAACTTTTCATTACACCAAATACACAAAATAATATTCTTTTTAGCAGCATCATATGACCCCTTTAATGAATATCAAATGATGACCTTCCCTTTATGAAAGACCTTCCCTTTTTAAAGTATTATGGCAAACATATATTTTATTGTATGACCCATCTACACATGATTGTATCCAAAATTAAATCCTGCAATTTTGTTGTTACTGCACTAAAGCCAAAGCAATTTATAAAAAAAAATATCTGAAGAATATTTACTTTGTATTAAATTCATACAGTGTCTTTTTTCCATCTTTTTATTGTTTAAAAACTAGGACTGTCAATAGAACAAAATAAATGTGATTAATCTCATGATTTCTGACTTTAAAAAGCTGAAAATTTGTGTCAAGCATATTTAACATCTCAAGTTGACAAGTTAACTTGCCTCGTTGATGCTAATTTTCCACTGGTCCCCTTGTGGCCCCTTTGACCTCAATTGGAAAACCTCTAATTTATGTCACACTGAATATTATCAAGTATTACACAAAAATATTATTCACACTTTTGTTTGACTGAACTTAGTGGTGTGGTATACATGAGCGACTCTGTTCATGCTACAAATTTCACAAGCTTTTAGCCAAAAGGACTTTCTTTTGGCATTTTTACTGTGACACTCTACCATACATCAAGGTCAGGAATGATTCATTTTACCATGCATCTTACACAGCATAAGTTTCCCAGTAATGTGATGTAGACTAATGGCTCCCTTTATGACTTTAATTTAAGTGTTTGAACTTAGTGCCAGAGGAGTTACAAGAAAATGCTGAGGTAATGGTGCATTCACAGAAATGTCTTGAGCATTGGCTACTTTGAATTGCTGCCTGAGACAATGTATTACAATAATGGATGACATTGGCTTTCTAGAATATTCTCCATAAATGTAAACCGTGACAACAAAACGATTTGTTGAGCTTATGTAAGTGTAGCTCCAATCACTCTTTCACTGCACTAACTCTGCACACAGACTTTATAACAATGACCAGGATCTTAGACTTTCAAATACATCAAACAGGGCAAGAAAATGATTTGAAGAAAATGAAGCTGAATCATGTTATTAGTACAGTTTACTCTACTGAGAATGAAAAAGAACATTGCCAGCAGCAAAGAAAGCTCTGCTGATTCTGTATGTCTGTTTTATTCTGTATTTGAATTACAACTATTACAAAGCACCGATACAACAACCTTGATATTGCAAAGTATCTGTCTCCACTTTGTTAGAAGAAACACTTTTGTAAACAGTATGTGGGAGAAAAATCTCAGTATGCCAAGGAATAATGTAGAGAAAATGGCAGGCGTATGGAGAGAGGGAGTGAATATGCGTGTCTGTGTGTGTTCTTGAATCAATAAGGTATTATTTTTCTCTTCTGCAATAACTACCTGCCCACTGGCCAGGTGATGTTTACCATTCATGTGTGACTGCTGTCTTGGGTAAAGCTGTGTTTGGGGCTGTCATGCTGTATAAATCAGCCCCTCTTCAGAGCCTAGTAAAATGAGGATTGTGTTTCTGCAAGCCCATCTCCCACACCAACCAACCATCACACGCAGAGATTTTTGTTTATGTCTTGAATGATAAAACTATCAATCTAGGTGTGTCAGTAGGGCTGCATTGCACAGCACCTAGTCACATCTTTATTATGTAGTACAATAATGTGGCTTCTATGTGTGTATTTATGAGATTGCTTGACTTTTATATTTATACACATTTTAATTAGGACTGTATTCAAATTAATTATTCAGATTAAAATGAAAAACAAATTTGCCACACAAATGATTATTTACTGAGAAAAGTCACCAAATAAAGATAATTTAAACATTAGGTTATTGTGGTGGACAAGTAACTCATTGAATAAACATTACAAAAAAGTAAATTTAGTCAGTATACATTATTATTCATTTTATGTCCGTATTGTTGAATTTGTTTTTAAATTTATTTAAAGAATTTTGTACAAAATTAGAATGTTAAATTGGCCTACCATGGCATGTCATTTATTTAAAACATTTTTGAAATTAAATACATTTAATTAAATGTCAAACTAAATGGTAAATTTACATCCCTAAGTTTTAAAATAATCATTTTGTTTGCATTTTTCACCCTTTTTTTCCATTAGTTGATGTGGACCCTGACCTGGACCAGGAGTCGCAGGACTACCTGGAGGCTCTGGCTCAGGCCACAGGAGACCTGGAGTTTTGTGTCAACCTATGCAAGTCTCGTGTGATGATGGAAACCTGCTTCGATATCGCTGTGCCCGCGATCCCAGGACAGAGTGGACAACAGGAGATGGAGGTCTAGGAGAGAACAAAAAACAGGATGTTGTTTGCAAGCTAGCTGTGAGTTATGGCAAGAATGTTTTTTTCTGGGATTGAGACTGTCCTTCAACAAATGAAGATATTGAATAAGCATGGTTAGAAACTCCCTGAAATGCCGAGAAACAAAGAGACTGAATAGAATAAGAGCAAGACCGTGTCCTGAGATCTTCGTTAAACTTAACCAGGAAGTGCCTTAAACCAAAAAAAATAAAAAATCCCAAGAACTATCTTTGTTTTATGATTGGTGCTAGTATTGAGACCAACTTTCCCAAGTACTCTTTGAAAAACAAAGTATTTTGCATTGCAATGCAGTGTATAGTGTATTTATAAGAGCTAAAGTGTGTAAAATATAGTTTTAAGTATTAAACACAATAAAAAGTTAAGAAAAAAACTCCCCATACTATTGCCTTTTCTAATATCTAAATGACCACAATTAGAACTCTTCGACTTTTTTCTTCAGCATAATGCAAAAACGTGCTTGCCCCTGACAGATGTGATGTCACTCGATTGGATAAAGATGCTGAAGCAGTGGCACTGTCGTCTGTCATTCAGTTACAGCCGCTCTGCATAATGATTGGCTCTCTGATACAGATCTACTACTTTACCTGATTGGTGCAGCTGGTGGCAAATCAGAAATTAGAGCTTGTCTCAAACACTTCTCAGGACATCAAACCGAAGTGAGTTTGTACTTATGAATTTCAGTGTGTGCTGTATGCGTCATACTGAAATGTATGCATGTGTCTGTTCTTCTCTGATCATGCAACATCCAGCGTTAAGCTGGTTTCTTTTAACGTGGTAAACAAATTCACTCTATCTACCTGAACTTCAAAAGATTATGCCTTTCTACACTGAAAATGAATATGTTCAGATATACCAACGGCTATCATCTGTTGACAATATCACAGCACAGGACCTTCTCCTCACTGTGTCCCGTGATTTATCTTCAGCCTCTAATGTTTGATGATTTTTGTTTGTCATGTTAATCCTTAAAGTGTCTCTGGAGAGAAGTGTGACTGCTGTTTCTCATAAAGAAACAAATAGAAGAGATTATTGGGATTTGCAAGGGTTTGAAGTAGAAAATGTGGCTATTTTTTTACATCTTAAAAATCTTTCTTTGTTTTTGTTGTTGAATGATTCTTTATTTAAACAGAGAAAAAAGTCTCAGGCTTTTTTCTCCAAGTTGCTGCATGATATTTTCGATTTGTTCTTCGTAAAATTTATTTAATTTCTTCCTCTTTGTTTTGTATGTTAGTCTGTGATTTCTACTAATAATTTAAGTTTAGCAGATTTGCCAAGCATTTAGACTTTTTCAATGTCTATGACGTTATCAGTGTTCCTGCTTTGTATTGTACAGTTTTTTATCCTTTTTAAAAACCATGTATAGACTCCTAAGTTTGCATTAACATAAAGTTGTGAATAAAAAGAATGTTTCCTCTTTATAATTCTTTGTGTGGCTATTTAATTTTTCTACATAAAAGAGCATTAAGATTTCTTCTGTTATAAAGGCCAGAGTACACATGACATGAAAATATTTTGCACATAAATATCTGCAAAGCAGACAGCACAACTGAATGAATTCCATAATTCTTCTTTCTAACAAATGATAACACTTTAAAAATAATGTCATCTGCGTTTTATATTCTTATTTATAATAAGAAATGTTGCTTGTCCACCAAATCAGCCTATTAATATGATTTCTGAAGGATCATGTGACACTGAAGACTAGAGTAATTGCTGCTGAAAATTCACATTTCACATGTGTAGGAGAAGAGACTGTGTAAAGTAATGACAACTTGACATTAAAGCTATCATCCACTGTGGACTTGTTAAATTTTTACTGGTCACAGGGGTGATGAAAAGATGCTCCTACACAGATGGCTGGAACCAAAACAAATTTGAGAATTTAATCATACCACAGATTGATCTTCATTAGGTTTTCAGCTCTATAAATGATGGTATTCTGGCTTTGTGATTCATTTAGACTCTTGGGCATTGTGAGTCTATAGACACAGAAGAGACCTGAGAGCTGCAAAGGCCCAACAGGGTAAAATCACTTTGAGTGATCCCATTGGTGGGTTATTCCACCTGCTCTCTCCTGTTCTCCTCAGCAGATGGTCTCATCAAATGGATCGAGATGTTTTAATCAGTCTCTCTGAAGACATCTAGTCGTTTATGTCATAATGTGTGACTGAGAGTCACCAAGTGACCCTGTCAAATTTGCTGACTAGAAGCACACCGAATCTGTTCCCGCAGAAAAGCCTGTAGAATTTGAACATCTGTAATTCCTAAAGTTCTACATACCCAACGATTGTTGGTCTCCTACAGTGAAAACCTTTGATGCGTCTCATTCTGTATCTGTCTTCCTCTGTTCATTACGTACATGGATGGGGGAGGGCAGGTTCAAAAGCAGACAGTCCAACCCCCAGGCTCTGAATGCGATTGAGTTCTCCGTCACCCTGTGAATATGTGCAACAAAAATGGACAAAATGGAGGTGGAGTCTGTGGTATTTCAATTCCATCCTCTGACACAATGCTATACTTCTTGCATTTATATTGAAAACTACCATAAATGAAAAAATATTTAGAAATTCATGACAGAATGCATGAATAATCTTATAAAAAGAGCATAACTGGTGATAAAAAACGCACCCAACACCCAACACACCCAAACCAAGTTTCTGCAGGCTGAAGCATTAGCCAAATATCAGTGTGCATGTATGTGAAATAAGTGGTTGTATTGCATTGAATAACTAATATCCTAACAACAAACTCAAAGTTTTTTCTGACAACTTCCACTCTAATGGACTTTTTTAAACAAACAATCATTGTTTTTTTGTTTTGTTTGTTTGTTTTGTTTTCACTTAGCTTTTTTATTTTGTTGTTTTTGTTTGATTTTTTGTGTGTGTTTTGTTTTGCTTTGCTTTTAGTATTTTGGCTTTTGTGTTTTTGGCTTTTTATGTCTGGATTTTTTTTTTTCAAGCAAACAATCATTGTTTTTGTTTTGTTTTTGCTTTGCTTTTTATTCTATGTTGTTTTGGTTTGATTTGTTGTGTGTTTTGTTTTTGCTTTGCTGTTTTATTCTATGTTGTTTTGGTTTGATTTTTTGTGTGTTTTGTTTTTCTCTGCGCTTCTTTTTATGTTCTGTTTTTTGTGTGTGTTGTTTTTGACTTTCGAGTTTGGTTTGATGCTTGGTTTGTGTTTTGTTTTGCATTTTAATGTTGCTTATATTTCCTGCCCATGCCTGTTCATGAAAAGGGTACATGCATTTATTTTTGGTATGCAAGAATGCTTGTTCTCAACACATTGTCTTCTATGATGACTGAGGTTGCTGTGACACCTTGATTGGGGAGTTGAAGCAGTGAACCAAGCAATGAGAAGTCATTTGCTATGAACAAGGCTTATTTCCTGCAGTGACAGGTCCAAACTGTGAGTATGCATTGGTGAATACAGTGTGATTGGCACATAGCAGTGACAGGGTGATGTATCTTTCTTTTACTGGCACATTGAAATGTAAGGGTGAATAGTAGCGGGGTTAATTGCTCCTTGTTGTAAGGAGCCAATGTGCCGCCTGTCACGCCTATTGCATTAATCCCATCAGAGGCAGCATGTGCCCATCAAATACATGGCAATGGTTGCTGTGGCTCCCATTTGTGAATATAGCCTTGCCTAGCCTGCGGTAATAGTTTTAAAATTCATTTTTAGTTGCTGTGTAGACTGGGCTAGGATATTTTCCTTCTTTGTACATGTACATCACTTTGTGAAAGAACAGACATTTTGGGCTGCCAGCTATACTGAGAGAAACTGGTTACTTTAGGAGCATTTTGCAACAGACAATATTGTACAAACAAGCACTCAAAAAATCCCACAGTCAGAAAGGTATAACACACATTTAAATCATAGAAAGCTGTTTATGCCTTTACAGTTTGAAAGATATTTTCTCATCCTGGGAGAGGAGACTATATATCATTTTTACTGTTTGTTGTGCCTTGCTAGCTCAGATGAAATGGGGTTTATTGACTCATTTCAGAGCAAATTAACCTCTACTCTGAGGATAGCCTGGAGCGATCTATTTTGTTTTCCCATCCTCAAACTGAGTATTTGCGCAGATTCCCTCTATCTTAATTAAACTTTGTCATATGACCTCTGCCAAACTGTTTGTGTCAATTAGCTGTCAGCTGCTTTAATGGCACAGTTCATTCAGGTCCAGATCAGCATATTTTTCTGCAAATAGCAACAAGCTTGTGCTGCTTTAATGTAAAAACAAGCAACAGGCAAGTATGCCAGCAATGTTTTTAAAGGTGCCATAGAATGGAAAACTGTATTTACCTTGGCATAGTTGAATAATAACAGTTCTGTACATGGAAATGACATACCGTGAGCCTCAAACACCATTGTTTCCTCCTTCTTATGTAAATCTCGTGCATGCAAAAGACCACTGAAAAATAGGCGAATCAGAACATAACACCGACTGTGACGTTACAGTCGGGATCACTAATAATTAAGCCCCCAACATTTGCATATTCCCGCCCATGTTCTATGCCAGACGCCAGCGTTCTAATAAAATAACGTGAGCCACTAAAGGGACATGGTTAGCTGCTTGCTAGCGGTAGCCTGTTACATTACAGTACATAAGATTTCACTTACCACATAAACAGAGTAAGGAGAGATGACTGAGGATTATTTACAGATCCTGAGCACCACTGACAAGCATCTGATCTTGTAAAATGTGTGGTAAGTACTGCCGCTGTAGTTTACACAGAGCACGTGCGATCGCAAATCTCGAAAGTGAAAGTAAAAAGCAATATGTGCATTCGAAAGCAGTTTTTTCAATGCCCCGCATATTAATAGCGGCTCGCCTAGGGTTGTAAATGGACACGTAAAACCATTTCTGGAGATGTTTTGCCCTTACCTAAGCCACATACCTTCTATGTAGATATCAGAGAACAATTTAAAATATTGTATCAATGCATTCTATGGCACCTTTAAGGCAATTTTTTCTAGTCTTTTTCATCTTGCATACACCCTGCAAACATGCCCCTGCGGGGCCCATGCTAGCTTTTTGTAGGCACAGTGGACTAGGGCCAGCACACACCAGACCTAAACAGGCCCGGTGTGGGCTTGCCCAATTCTCACTTTTAACTAGTTAGTAATTAGCATGAATATTACTGGGATATTGGCTATTTATTATTACTAAAAAACACATTAATGTCTTATTCTGTAAGACCTTATTCTACATCCTTAATCCTACCCAATTCCTACCAAATACTTAAACTTAACAACTACTTTACTAAGTATTAATAAGCAGTAATTGGAGTATATTGATGCAAAAGTCCTAGTTAATAGTTAGTTAATAGTGAGAATTGGACTCTAATCTAAAGTGTGACAATTTATGTATTTATCTATTATTTAACTGAAAGAATTAAATGAACCGTTTCATGTCTATCCTTGTATCAATAACTTGTCGAGGTTGATATAGGATTTAGAAAGTTATTAGTAATAGGTATTTAAATACTTTTTGGAGAGAGTAATTTGTACAGTATTCTAATTACACTGTTGAAGATGTAATTAGTAACTAGTAATTAATTACTTTTTTAGACCCAGCCTGACAACACTTATTCTTATCTTCTGTCAGTTTTGCTAATCTACATCCAGTTCCCTTGCCAGTTGACTTCTGACCTTTGTGTGTACTTTGGGGGTCTGTCTTGTTGTATATTTGTGCCATTTCAGTGGCACATAGTGGAGGTTCTGTTTAATCTCTTCACCCTTTCCCTTCACAATGCTGTATTTCCATTAATATGGATGGCGTTTGAGTCTAGCTCATGTCATTAATGTGTCAGGAGTGTGTGTAAATCACGTAGTCGTAAAACACAGTACTTTGATAAGCATTGTACATGGCACCAGTTTGATTAAAAAGCCTGGGTCATTAAAAAGCATGTGAAAAAAAAATTTTTGGAGAGAGTAATTTGTACAGTATTCTAATTACACTGTTGAAGATGTAATTAGTAACTAGTAATTAATTACTTTTTTAGAGTAACTTACCCAACACTGATAAGAAGTAGCAAATATGTTCTATTTGAGCACAGGAGCTGCTTTTCAGCCTCACTAACATCTGTGTTATAATCAAGAAGCAATGTGAATGCTTTCATTTACACGTGCACCAGCTTTGATGAGCGTACCTGTGCATAACGAACCACAGCAGACCACCGACAGACCCAGCCTGAGAGCACTTATTCTTATCTCTTGTCAGTTTTGCTAATCTACATCCAGTTCCCTTGCCAGTTGACTTCTGACCTTTGTGTGTACTTTGGGGGTCTGTCTTGTTGTATATTTGTGCCATTTCAGTGGCACATAGTGGAGGTTCTGTTTAATCTCTTCACCCTTTCCCTTCACAATGCTGTATTTCCATTAATATGGATGGCGTTTGAGTCTAGCTCATGTCATTAATGTGTCAGGAGTGTGTGTAAATCACGTAGTTGTAAAACACAGTACTTTGATAAGCATTGTACGTGGCACCAGTTTGATTAAAAAGCCTGGGTCATTAAAAAGCACATGAAAAAAAAATGTTTGAAACACAATAAGACACATTGTTGTGTCTGTAAAGCTGTGAGCCATATTCATTGCTGCTTTTGTGTGATTGGTTGGGAATATTGCTTTAATTAAACTCGCCTGTAATTATTATTTGATTTGGTTTGAATTAACTTGTGTCCAATCAAGTTTTTTACTTACATGGAGGTCCACTGATTACCTTCATGATTTGGTCTTAATGTGTGGTATTAATTGAATTTTAACTGCGTTCGTTGCTTTTGCTGATCAGCATTATCCTTACAGATTGTCCTTTTCGTAATACCAAGGTCTAGTGGTTATAGACTGACAAATTTTAGCTGATTAGATTATTATTATTATTATTATTATTATTATTATTATTAAAAATAACTGGTCTGTGAGGTTTGTTTTTATATTAATTTAAAACTGGACCACCAGTAAATATAAAACCACCAGAACTGACATACTGAAATCTCCTCTTTCTGTGAAAGCTAAAAAGTATTAAATAATCTTTGTGTGCATGCATGGGTTTACTTCATCCTTCGCTATAAAATGAGGATAGGCTTTTGAGTTTGCGGTTTTAAATCTGTGGATGATTCCCACATTGGAGCCATTTCTTGTTCCAGCCCATTTACCATGATAATGTCTTTCGTATTGGAATGGAAAAAGCTGCTCTCACATTGAAGCCCACTGGGGTCCTCAAGAAATAAACATGCTTGGACAGACACAGAGGAAGAAAATCCCTCAAATGGCTCTTGGGATCCTCAAGGTGGAAAATGTGGCTCCATCTGAAAGACAACAAGGTCAAATCTGAATGCTAAAATTCCTGCATTTTCTGCCCCAAGTTCTTTTTGTTTGCTGTTCATCTTTCCTCTTTTATATTACATACTCTTTTATTCAATTGTTCTTCATTCTTTTCCAGTCACAAATATGTTATGTCTCACTGACTCATATGAACTGATTACTTGACTTTTTCTGTGTTTTTATTTAGTTAAGTTTGCTTATTTTGTTTAGATGCTATGTTTTTGTTTTGTAAAGTATCTTGACCTGCTCTGTATAGAATATAGATCAGATTTTTTTTAAATTATTTATTTCTTAATGTTTTTAATGAGGAAAAATTAGTGTGTCTTTAAAATAAGAAGGGGAAAAAAGGTATAAATGCAACAGCAGTGACAGCTTTGTAAAATCAAGGCCCAATTTCTGTGCCTGGGGTCAATTGTGTAGACAGACTTCTGCCTCAGATATCAAACCGAGCCGTGGATCTAAGGAGTCTGCAGGGCCTGTCACCATCCAGGGGTCTCAAGTATCACAGCCTCCTAAACCCGGGCATGGTTTTAAGAAGCCGTCCGATGTCTCTTCAATCCCAAAGTTCAAATGTACTTTCTCTGCAGGGGGTCTATTGAGACATTCATAAAGTTTTTCTGCTTCCAGAAAGGTGGCTTTGTTTCCGTTCAAAGACCTTGAAAGCATGTTTAAATACTTTTTGGAGAGAGTAATTTGTACAGTATTCTAATTACACTGTTGAAGATGTAATTAGTAACTAGTAATTAATTACTTTTTTAGAGTAACTTACCCAACACTGATAAGAAGTATCAGTCAGTTTTGCTAATCTACATCCAGTTCCCTTGCCAGTTGACTTCTGACCTTTGTGTGTACTTTGGGGGTCTGTCTTGTTGTATATTTGTGCCATTTCAGTGGCACATAGTGGAGGTTCTGTTTAATCTCTTCACCCTTTCCCTTCACAATGCTGTATTTCCATTAATATGGATGGCGTTTGAGTCTAGCTCATGTCATTAATGTGTCAGGAGTGTGTGTAAATCACGTAGTCGTAAAACACAGTACTTTGATAAGCATTGTACATGGCACCAGTTTGATTAAAAAGCCTGGGTCATTAAAAAGCACATGAAAAAAAAATGTTTGAAACACAATAAGACACATTGTTGTGGCTGTAAAGCTGTGAGCCATATTCATTGCTGCTTTTGTGTGATTGGTTGGGAATATTGCTTTAATTAAACTTGCCTGTAATTATTATTTGATTTGGTTTGAATTAACTTGTGTCCAATCAAGTTTTTTACTTACATGGAGGTCCACTGATTACCTTCATGATTTGGTCTTAATGTGTGGTATTAATTGAATTTTAACTGCGTTCGTTGCTTTTGCTGATCAGCATTATCCTTACAGATTGTCCTTTTCGTAATACCAAGGTCTAGTGGTTATAGACTGACAAATTTTAGCTGATTATATTATTATTATTATTATTATTATTATTATTATTATTAAAAATAACTGGTCTGTGAGGTTTGTTTTTATATTAATTTAAAACTGGACCACCAGTAAATATAAAACCACCAGAACTGACATACTGAAATCTCCTCTTTCTGTGAAAGCTAAAAAGTATTAAATAATCTTTGTGTGCATGCATGGGTTTACTTCATCCTTCGCTATAAAATGAGGATAGGCTTTTGAGTTTGCGGTTTTAAATCTGTGGATGATTCCCACATTGGAGCCATTTCTTGTTCCAGCCCATTTACCATGATAATGTCTTTCGTATTGGAATGGAAAAAGCTGCTCTCACATTGAAGCCCACTGGGGTCCTCAAGAAATAAACATGCTTGGACAGACACAGAGGAAGAAAATCCCTCAAATGGCTCTTGGGATCCTCAAGGTGGAAAATGTGGCTCCATCTGAAAGACAACAAGGTCAAATCTGAATGCTAAAATTCCTGCATTTTCTGCCCCAAGTTCTTTTTGTTTGCTGTTCATCTTTCCTCTTTTATATTACATACTCTTTTATTCAATTGTTCTTCATTCTTTTCCAGTCACAAATATGTTATGTCTCACTGACTCATATGAACTGATTACTTGACTTTTTCTGTGTTTTTATTTAGTTAAGTTTGCTTATTTTGTTTAGATGCTATGTTTTTGTTTTGTAAAGTATCTTGACCTGCTCTGTATAGAATATAGATGGATTTTTAAAAATGTTTTAATTAGGACACAACCTGAGTGCGTCTTTTAAAAAAGAATTCTAGAAAGAAAAAAAAAAAGGTAAAAATGCAGCAGCAGTAACAGCTTTGTAAAATCAAGGCCCAATTTCTGTGCCTGGGGTCAATTGTGTAGACAGACTTCTGCCTCAGATATCAAACAGAGCCGTGGATCTAAGGAGTCTGCAGGGCCTATCACCATCCAGGGGTCTCGAGTATCACAGCCTCCTAAACATGGTTTTAAGAAGCTGTCCGATGTCTCTTCAGTCCCAAAGTTCAAATGTACTTTCTCTGCAGGGGGTCTGTGGAGACGTTCATAAAGTGTTTCTGCTTCCAGAAAGGCGGCTTTGTTTCTGTTCAAAGACCTTGAAAGCATGTTATATTTATAAGATATGGCGGACTGAAATGAAGGCTAAACTGTGACAGGAAAAGGATTGAGGACAATGTGGGAAGTGGCATGTGCCTTTTCCTTCCTAATGTTTTTTTTTCTTTCTGTTGATGGCCTCCTTGTCAATGACATGACCTCTTTTATTAATTGGAGTGCATCAATGAACCGCTTTTCTTGACTATTCTTTCACCTGAAATAATTGGCTGCCTAGTTTCAAAACCTTCAGGACAATATATTACAATGACCTACAGTCTGAAGTACAGTCTTTTCCCTGCAATTCATGTTGTATTTCTTGCATTCATTCTGACAGTTTTCTAGCACACAGAGCTTATCATATTTGGAGTCATCTGGTGCTACTTAGTAATTCATTAACAAATTCATAATGTGAAAACAACTGTTACAATATGCAATAACCTACAGAAAATGTGTTGGCTGCTTGATTGTTTTTCCAATTACGTTTATACAAATGCATGAGACTGGAAACGAGCTCAAGCAAAGAAGTTTTGCTTTTGCTGCATTCCAACTCTGACCATGTGCTTTACGTGAATACCTGAGACCAGAAGAAGACTGATAAGTTGCAGCGTGCAGCGTTTTTTTTTAAGCGCTACATAGTGTGAAGTCATGTGTTGTCCGCTTGAGCATCCATGTTATTTTTCCTGTAGCGGGCACGGCCATTTGTAAATTTATTGTCTCTGGCTTTGGTCTCATCCGCTTCCATCTATTTTTGAAGCTGTACAAAACAGCTCGTTTTGCTGCTTGATATTGCAAACTGGTGTGTCTTACCATATTATTTTAATTAATTAGGCCTATCTTAATTATGAACAAACTGTTTATAGTGCAAACAGTGTTACCATTTACTGCACGTTGTTATTCTTCTCGTTATTTCCTTACAGCGGCTGATGAACCGGAAGTCTCGCACATTTACAGAAAACGGCTTACTTTCGCATTGAGAAATAAGGTGGATAAGAAAAATTTTTGCGTGCCCAATGTCTAGTGCAACTGTGGCTTTATGCGGCGCCACACCAGGTAGCTGAAAGCTCATTGGACCAAATAGCCTACCGCTCAACTGGTGTAGTTCACAACATTGATGATGGCAGAATGATCGTTAAAGTTGGGAAACAATGAATATGGGTACGACAGGGCTAGAGGCACACCCTAAGAAAAAAAGTGCTTTTCACTAATTATCTTAAACATAACTGAAAATCATTAAGAAGACCTTTGTCTCAAAATATATTCAATAATTTTAGCGATTCTCATTTGCTACTTAAATCTACAACATTAAAAAACAAAAAACATCAAATATTAGATCAAGCACAGATTTAACTTTGCGTTGCTGCCCGCGATCGCGTCAAGGATCAGCCACATTTGCACGTGCATTGATATTGCAAACTGGTGTGTCTTACCATATTATTTTAATTAATTAGGCCTATCTTAATTATGAACAAACTGTTTATAGTGCAAACAGTGTTACCATTTACTGCACGTTGTTATTCTTCTCGTTATTTCCTTACAGCGGCTGATGAACCGGAAGTCTCGCACATTTACAGAAAACGGCTTACTTTCGCATTGAGAAATAAGGTGGATAAGAAAAATTTTTGCGTGCCCAATGTCTAGTGCAACTGTGGCTTTATGCGGCGCCACACCAGGTAGCTGAAAGCTCATTGGACCAAATAGCCTACCGCTCAACTGGTGTAGTTCACAACATTGATGATGGCAGAATGATCGTTAAAGTTGGGAAACAATGAATATGGGTACGACAGGGCTAGAGGCACACCCTAAGAAAAAAAGTGCTTTTCACTAATTATCTTAAACATAACTGAAAATCATTAAGAAGACCTTTGTCTCAAAATATATTCAATAATTTTAGCGATTCTCATTTGCTACTTAAATCTACAACATTTAAAAAAACAAAAACCATCAAATATTAGATCAAGTAAGCACAGATTTAACTTTGCGTTGCTGCCCGCGATCGCGTCAAGGATCAGCCACATTTGCACGTGCATCTTGAAAAGTGGATGTTTTGCAAAGTGCTACGCCAAGGTTTTCTGCCATCTAGTGGTTTAGAGGAAAATCATATCAAATGGGCCTGTAGCCACGTTGTAGCTACCCTATGATCGCTCAAGTGTTCAGTAGTCCCTCACTGCAGAACACAAGATCCAGGGGGCGTGGTTGGATCCACATCTAGGGGGTGGAGACGGGTATGTAAGGATGGAGGAGTGGGATCTGGATCCAACCACGCCCCCTGGATCTTGTGTTCTGCAGCGAGGACCATCTCCACAATTCTGACTTTTTTCTCTGAATTACGAGTTTATATCTTGCAAATGAGATTCCATATCAAACAGTCTGGTCGCTAATATTCTATTGATTCAGACACAGTTCAGTTTGGCTCTATTTATCAACAAAATGAACATACAAACTAGCATGCTAGCATGCTACTATATGCTATAGGTATTCTGAGTTGATCATAGCATGTTGCTATTCGGCTGCTAAGGTGTTCTGGTTGTTGATACCATGTTTAATTGATTATAAAAGTATTTAAAAAACAATGTTTGACGAGTTGCACCCTAAGTATGAGAAGCAGTAATAGTGATCGCCTTAGCAAATCTACTAATAACAGATGTCTTCATAAACAGAGAGATCAGCTGTGTGTAAAGTTTAAACATTTGAGACACATATGCTGCAAAATGTTTAGTTATCATGTAAATATTGCATTTGATTAATAAAGGCCTTTCTGTAGCCCAAACATTCACGTGTGTGTTCAATCACAGCAGTTTAACTGAACTCTAAATCATTGTTCAGCATGTTAAATTGTTCTTCCTTCTGCATTATTGTGGATGTTATCCCCTCTGAATCTGATGTTTATTATGAAGAGACTCTGGCCAGTCTTTAAAGGGGTCATACGATGCGATTTCAAGTTTTCCTTTCTCTTTGGAGTGTTACAAGCTGATTGTGCATAGATAAGATCCCTGAAGTTGCAAAGACTAAAGTCTCAAAACCAAAGAGATATTCTTTATCAAAGTTAAGACTCTGCCACGCCCCCCTAAAACGGCTCGTTCTAACACGCCCCCACATATCTACCTCACTATATGGAAATATTTGCATAATGCGCCCAAATGTGCACGCAAAGAAAGAAGGCGTGGTTTCAGGAACAGCAGTTAGTGTTGAAGCAGCCATGTCAGAGAGACGCTGTGTGTTTCTAGGCGAAAGCAAAACCACTTTATTTGGCCTTCCGAAAGTAGATGCATTAAGATTACTTACAACAGAACAGCAAGGCATTTTATGGACGACCGTTTCGTGAACCTAGGAGAGGAGGTAATTCTGACTTTGCTATGACAATCTGGCGCTTCTGAATCAGCTACTGTAAGTATGTTTTGTTACTAGTTTAAGTATTTGCTATTGACTGTTCAAATGCGGAGTTTTGCGCATCATGTGTGTGTGTGTGTGTGCGCGAGCGAGAGAGAGAGAGAGAGAAAGAGAGACAGGGTCACATCACAGTGGAGTCAGCTGTCTTAACCGTGGCTTGTGTACTGCAAACACATATTCATCACTGTGTCTGTCACGAGACTCTGTTCCCCTTTCGGGCTCTGTCTTTACATTTATTTTGAAAGATGAAGCTCGCGATTATGGTAAGGGGCGTTACATTTCCGACGAGTGCTTGCGGTGTTCGGCCAATCACAATGCACTGGGTCAGCTGGCCAATCAGAGCAGACTGCGCTTGTCGGAAGGAGGGACTTTGTAGAAAACGAAGCGTTTGAGAGAGGCGGGGCATAGAGGACCTACAATAATGTACAGTATTTGAAAAATAATGTGTTTTTTGAACATTAAAGCATGTCAACATATTCTGTTACACCAAATACACAAAATAATGATCTTTAAAAAAGCATCATATGACCCCTTTAAAAAAAAAAAAATCAACCACTGAGACACAAAAGTCTGTTCATTTGTTTGAATGGTTGTGACTCATCTTCTTTCCATTATCCAATGGCAAAGAGCTGTATTGGCTTCGGCTTTGTGTTTCATCAAGGCAATGCAGTAAAGTCTCGACTTTGTTGGGCACATTAGGATTGTCATCCATACTTTGAGAGAACTCATCAACTCAACACTTAATTATGTGTTAATTATGCAAGCTGTAAAGAGACCAACATATCCAGTAATTATCGTTCGGAGTTGCCAAACAACAAGTGATCACAGACTTTGATGCCAGTCATTATTTTCCTTTTAAGATGGGCACCACACATCAATTTCACAGAGTTTGATGGAGATCAATTGGCTTCATTCAAGCCCAGACTCATTGAAGGGGGTGGGATATGGCTTTAGAATCAGCCGGGTCAGTGATTAAAACATGATTGTATTAATCTGGTCCTGCATCCAACAAAAGTGCATGCCGTCTCTGTTTTGTCTAATGGTTAAGCTCCACTTTGTTCAGAGCAATAGGCTTTTCCTTTAGACTGGCTTTTTGTATAAGAAGGTGACTTTAATCAGTGTTCTTTTGGTTTGGTTTGATCAGATTAGAGAAAAGACAAAAAAACAAGCTCAGACATCTAACCAATCTAACAAATGAGCTAATATACCTTTTAAAATGTTTCTTTGAAATCAATATTGTTCATCTAATCTCTTCCGTGACATTGCTTTTTAAAATGAAAATTCCAGCAGCGAATTAAAGGATTAGTTCACCTAAAATTGAATTCAAAGCGTTGCTGCCGTTGCTGCCCGCGATCGCGTCAAGGATCAGCCACATTTGCACGTGCATCTTGAAAAGTGGAAAGTGTTACAAGTGCTACGCCAAGTT
>NW_015657574.1:1586123-1598598 GCF_001515625.1 Sinocyclocheilus rhinocerous | reverse complement strand
TCTGGATCCAACCACGCCCCCTGGATCTTGTGTTCTGCAGCGAGGACCATCTTCAAGTTTTACAAGAAACGCACAAAAATGAAATGCTGGAAAAGCGACACGGAAGCCAATAAGGTAGGCCTATGTGTTTTACTCTGAAACGCGTTTTAGGAATGACCCGTCCGCTCGTTGTTGTGATTGGCTGTTGTTTGTGTTTTATTGTGGATTGCAACGCAGCATTTCGTGTTCAGAGTGTGAAAAAAATAATTTGTGCTAACTTAGGATCTTGTCGCATCTGTCTGTTTATGCGCCTATAACGTGTAACACAAAAGGCTATTTCTCCAACAACTTGACTAGCATGGCATAATTTCGATATTCAATACAAGTAGTAGTAACGGAGAGTCTGAAGCTCTGAGTTAATTAACATTTAGCCATTTAAGGTGGAATTACGCGAGCAGTTGATGCAAGTAACAACAACTAACAATAAATTATAAATGAAATTATATTTGTATTCATTTTTTATTTCTATCCATTTTCATGATATTTAACATTTAAATGGGATTGTACAGCAACTATAATCAATATGACACTTTATTTAAAAAATAAGAGCATTTTATCTTGGAACAGTCACAGTAGGTCTAAATTTCATGTCTTAATTTGAGGGGTCTCATAGAACATCAGACTTCTTTATCCATGTTTAATTAACATTCAGTTTATTGGCCAGAAGCTGGTTTTGAACTTTCTATGAACAGAAATTCTGATTGTCAATATAGCAAGTCAATTGATAAAGCACAATTCATTTTGTGAGATATTTCAGAACCATATGTTTTTTCAATAAAAACAGTAGTTATTGAGCAGGAAAATAAATAGCCTACTGTATGGTTTTACTTTAAATCATGATTGTTATTATTATTATTTTTTTGTAATATTTTAATAATTTTAGATTGACTTAATATATTAATAACAGTATGCATATGAATTAATATAAATTGAAATAATTTTAAGTCTGTATTATTTTAAGTCTGGGTTAATTCTGTAACCCTCTTTAAAGTTTATTGAGACCCCTGGTCAGCCTCTACACCCAGTTAAGAACATCTGCTTTAAATCATTTCACACTATTGCAGAAGTTAGTTAAGTTAAAATACAAGACATTATACAATTTGATTTCACGTGTTGTTAAATTGCAGTATATGTGTGAGTTTCTGTTATCAAGCAGCTTTTAAAAACACAAAATAACTGTTATATGATGGAAATTACTAGACTGACAGCAGTCTTGGTACTGCCTTCTAGTACAGTGGGAAAATCGATAAGGTTTTGCTGTTCCAAGTGCTGCTCTGAATTACAAGAAGCTATTTTTGATTAGAACCTGTACATCGTTGCTGACTTTGAAGGAGCAGGGCCCAAAATGGCATGAGGGCGTGTAAATATATGATCAGAAATGACAGTTTTAAGAAGCAGCTGTGACTTCTGATAGGTGTAGTGTCACTCAGTCCCCTTCACGCTCGGGCTGTCTCGACACCGTATTGATTTGGGGACTCCTCTTAAGTCATCATTATCCACGGTAAATGGCTCGGTCGCTGGGTGTATCTTGCAATGAAGCTGTAAGTGATATTTGACCTTACTTTGCCAAATGGTTTTGTGCTAAGAAACTTTAGTCCAGTTCTATGTTACCAATCTTCTTGACATCCAGCCCGAGAAGCATTTATTCTAATCTTCACATTGTCAGACCCAGCAACTGGACCCTGAACAATGTGGAAATGCTGCTGCACCTGCATTGATTCTGTCTTGTGACCCAGACAGCTCCAGTTTTGTTTGTTTTGAGTCTGTATTGCCTCAGAAGACGCTCTAACAGGCACAAAGGAGCTGTGACTGAGAAGATAAGGCAACCATTACCCGCCACGTTCCACCGAGCCACGAGGCTTTTGCATTCAGGACACGGCTGGCCATCCATCCAAGCGTCCTTTTCGCCTGATGTTGTGCTGAAATAGATTCCCCTGTCTCCATCCCCCAGCACCTCAATTATCTACTACGAGGAGGATGGTGCCGATGAAAAGAGAGAAGAGAGAAAAGCTGAGAGTTTTCATACACACTGAAAGATTCAGCTCCCGTCTTGAGCTCCGATCAATCCTGGCTGCTCTCCATGTCTCCCAGACAGCATGTTCTCACATAGGGCAGGCCTGTCAATTGCCAAGACAGCTTTAGCGAGGCTTGCATGTGCTGCCCAACTGTAGCATGAGCAAACGGCTTGAAGAGCAAAGGAGAAATAATTTATGAAACAGTGGAAGTCTCTCGGTATTAAAAACAATGAGAGCCTGGGCCTTAACTTTATGAAATTAACAAGCTTCTGACATATAGTGGCCCCATAAAGTGCCTCCCAAAAGTATTTGGACATTGAAACCAAAATGAAAAATGTAAGAAGTGAATTGCATTACATCTACCTTTCATTTCCATGATGCTTTGTGCAGATTATGGGAGTAATTTCCATTAAACTGTCAACAGTTAGCTACCTGCCAATGAAGGTTAAAGGTTTGATTTATAAATGCAATAATAAGAAAAAAAGCCATTTGTAAAAATAAGTACAATGAAAAAAAGACAAAAGAACAAAGAGAAATTTACTAGGTTTACGTGGTTTTAAATATATAATAACATAATATATTATTGAAAATTGACACCATGGAAAATGACAGCTTTTTGTTGACAAATGTTAGTGGAACATGTTCATAGTGAAAGTGATGAACTACTGTGCTTGGAGAAGTATGAACTTGAGGGGAACTGACTTCATACATTCACTCAAAATTATTTTGGGACCATATTGTTTAAAAGTAATTGTAGTAGTTTTAGGAAAGACTTCTAAGAAAAGCGATATAATTTTTCAGGTGTTGCTTGGTTTGATAGTTTGTTTCTTATGCAATGACATTTTTTCTGTGTCACTTAAGTGTACAAATAGCCTACACTTTGAAGCCACTGTATTACATTTGTGGCATATACTACATACAGGGCAGCCAAAGTCCGAATAACTTGATTTGCGGTGGGAAAAAAAATTGTCTGATTTCATTTAGAATCTTGAGTTATGAGCATGCAAAGAAAATGCTTTATTTCAAGATGATACGTTACTGGTGATATGAAATATATATGCTAACATAATGTAATAGACTGTATTTTAGCTCCTGGGTTGGTGTGAGAGCATTTGCTTTTAGAGCGGGTCATGTCGTCACATCAACTGCAGCAGTACTGGACCCCCAATACTAGACTCTACAACACAGTGTGCAGTGATACAAGCTCACACAATCTCTGTCGTTTGTCTTTATGCACCGTCAGTTCATATAAAGCAGAGGCATTTTTGATGCACAGCAAGTTTAGGAGTGTGCGAATTATGAATGACATGTATATCTGGCCAAAGAGCTTATTTTCTTTTCATATTTATTTCTAAATATATATTTAAGAAAAGCATGCAGTTTGCAGTGAATTTGCAGTTCTGGCCTGAATAGTGTACCATGCAGAATTGGATTGAGAATATACAGTTCAGTTCTGGAATTTGAATTGAGGTACTGAACATGATGTACTGAAAGAAATTTATGCTGTGTAGTGTAGTTTTTTTTTTTTATATAGCCCAGTAGTAATAATAATAATGATAATACTAATAATTGAAACATACTAATAGTTCTGCAAAAACCATACTTGTCTCACTGTATTTTAATGTAAAAAAGATACATATGTATAAATTTCATTTTATTTAAATAACTTTTTTCTTATTTTATAGACTATGATGATAATTCTATATAAAAACATGCTATCGGCACATGCGTTTCCATTATATTCAGGGTTGAATGACTTTAATTATTTTATTCTGTGACTTCACAGATTGATCACATTCAGGTTTGAGGGGGAGGCATGCATGTGTCGTGGTCAATATGACACTGGTCATTGAGCTCAAGAACGTGAGTTAAATTAAGGTGACACACTGACTCTTTGTGGATAGGAAGAGGTTAATAGAATGTGATGGCTGGTGTAAGTTACTGCCACTTTCCATTGTCACTCTGGGGCATGTTTCATTATGCTGTTTAATTCCACATGATAAGGCACTATTTATGATAACACTGAATATGAATGGTGATTGTGTTTTGACAATGTTCTGGACATTATGAAGCTTTTAGTCCTTTTCTAAAACCTCCCATTATGTTCCACTGATCTGGACTAGTCTCAACTAAGACTAAACCATTATTAAGTAAAGTTTTCATAGATGGACTCAATCCACTTTAACTAAACCACCATTAACTGAAGATAGGGTTTTTTTGTTCATATAAAAGCTTATTTATATTAATTGAAAGACCACCTGAAGGTAAGCTGCTTTATATTGTGGAGTGGACTTGAGTCCAGAGCAGGCTGATGTAATGATAATGAGAAGAGGAGTAATTGGATAGCAGAATCTAATCAAGGCCTATTTCATATAAACTACTGCAGCGTGTGTATGAAAAAATCTGACCCCTGGGTTAAACAGAAATGCCAATATCTATTCTCATGCAAGTCTCTTCAAAGCCAGTCATTGGAAATATGATTTACCACTGATTAATTCAGTATAATGGTGTTATGAGATAATCAGCATCTGTCCAGGAACCGGCATGTTTAATTATTTTGTTCACATGGTTTTTCTCTTAACGTCGACATTACACAGGACAGGTAAAGTATTTCTCACTTTAAGTTGTAGTATAATATGTCCAAAGGATCTCGTTCATTTACATTGATATGAAATATTCTGTGTAATTTCATACTGAACATGTCTTGTATTCCCGGCAAGGTTAATTTAGTGTAATTAATTCACCTCTCAGCAAAACAGATCATGTAGTCCATAGACAGTAATGAGGTTAGGTTCTGCTGATTGCTGCTGGCTGGAGCTGTATGCTAATTGCATTGCACCATCCGGCTGTGTTTCCTCTGTCTCCGCTGACAGTAAACTGAATACATCACTATGAAACCTAACTGTTTACAGAAACGGTTTAAAATTGTTTATCATGTTATGGTTTCTGAGGTAGTAATTAGTGCTGTTAAAGTTCATTAAATAAAGGAGGATATTTTCAGATTTTTAGTAGGATAATTTTATACTTTTATTTCTAAAGTTACTTTACAGATTTTGTTTTTCTTTTCATCCAGTAAATATTCATACAGCCTTTACTTTGTATGGCCTCATGATTTAATAAATCAACAAAGTTTCTAGTCTCATATAGTTATTCTCACAGTTTCTTTGTCTTAAAGATGAAGTATATAATTTCTGCACACTAGTGGCACCAAACAGAATTGCAAAAATACTGACAGTTTTATATAACAATAACCTGTGTTACATTTCTCGGATTAGCACACCAAATTTACACTGCACAAACAAACAGATTGCAATTCAACACAGTGACACACTTCACCTTTAACAGGACGAGCCCCAGTGTTGAATTACTATTGCAATAGTCTCACCTGATGTGAATTGGGTTAACTGGTCTTGGAACTCTGTCTATTAAGTTGTATTTGTGTAACTCCTAAAAGACCTTATCATTTCCCGTTCATAAATGTAAAATGATTATGCAATCAGGCTAAATATATTCTCCCTTGTGATAAACTATAGTTATTCTCACAGTTTCTTTGTCTTAAAGATGAAGTATATAATTTCTGCACCACTAGTGGCACCAAACAGAATTGCAAAAATACTGACAGTTTTATATAACAATAACCTGTGTTACATTTCTCGGATTAGCACACCAAATTTACACTGCACAAACAAACAGATCGCAATTCAACACAGTGACACACTTCACCTTTAACAGGACGAGCCCCAGTGTTGAATTACTATTGCAATAGTCTCTGTTTACAGAACCTGATGTGAATTGGGTTAACTGGTCTTGGAACTCTGTCTATTAAGTTGTATTTGTGTAACTCCTAAAAGACCTTATCATTTCCCGTTCATAAATGTAAAATGATTATGCAATCAGGCTAAATATATTCTCCCTTGTGACAAACTGTATTATAGTTTGACTATACTGTGTTTGACCTCAAAATCTATTTGAATATTTCTTTAAATAAGACTTTAAAGAAGCTTCAGACTTATTTCTCACAAACAATAGGAAGAATTACAAAAAGAAATGGATAAAAATAAAGTACAAACTGAATCCTGCTAATTCTCAAATGTAAAGAAATCAAGGCATTAGCATCAAACACAACTATAAAGCATCTCATATGAATGGATGTCAGAGAGGTCTGCCTCTAGGGACAATAACAAATCCTTTTTAAGAACCTGCATATGGACCTAACAAGGGAACTCATTCATTTATTGTTTTTCTTTTATATTAAAATGCCAGATTATTGTTTTGTCTCTGGTATTCAGCTGGCATTTATTTATGCCTTTGAAGGTCATTTATCTTTTTAACACACAAAGGCAGTAAACAATCACACTAAGACAGAATACATTATTAATACAAGGATTTTGTCAGGAAGTCATAGCAAACGTTATTTGAGAAGTAAATGATTGCTGAATAATTATTTGAGAGGGATTATTATGTACGTTCTGTTAACAGTCATAAAGTTAACTTTTAGATTTTAAAACCACACACCACACAACACACACACATCTGTTACATAAAATTGAAACGCCATCCTGCTTTATTGCTTGATGTAATACACTGTAATGCATCACGAAAGAGTTTGTCTGCTCCATTTCAGAATCCAATTAACTGTTCTCATTACAATAATTTAAATGTGGAAAACATTACTGGCTTAATTAGTATCTGAAAGCTGTGAGACAGAGGAAAAGACATGATCTTCGTTTGCTAGGAGGCAGTAATTAGCAGTTGTGCTCTTTTAAATAGTTTAAAGGCCTATGTATGCTATTAGCTTTTGAATATTCATGAATCAGTCTAGGGCAATGACACAAGGACTGTAAACTCACACATTGCCTCACTTTGCATGATCTACCATTTGAATTATACACCTATATAAAAGAAAAAATTGAGAAATCTTTAAAGTCCTGCAGTAGAGAGCCGAAAGGTCTTTTTAACCACTTGCATTAGGCATTACAATCCACAGACTTTGCAATACCAGCAGTCACACAGTTTGTTTAACAGCATCAGCAATCTGGATTGATTGCTGTAAACACCTGGTACAGCACGGTAGGGTGCATGTGCATGCTGTAAATTCACTTAAGGCTATACAATGTTGTGTTTAGTTTGTAGCATCAGTAGTTCCTCTTCAGGAACTCGAGCTGCGTCGGAAACGCTAGGGGAACGCCTTCTGTGACCACGCTCTGAATAACATGTGAAATCAGTCCAATAGCTGAGCGGGCGGGTGACGTCTGACCAGGAAGCTATAAAAGCACGTGCGGCGGAGCCAACGGCAGCGTCAGCTTTCTGTCATTCAGCGAAGCGGTCTGTGTGTGTCAGTCATATTTATTTTGTAGCATCAGTAGTTTTATGGCAACACTTCAAATGGCAGGCAGTATCACTCTCAGGAGACATATTACATTGTGTTTATGATCGGGGTGTGTTTGGAGAAGTATATTTAGGGCATATTGACATTCAGTTGCTGTATAAACCTGTCATGTGCAGCTGCGTTTGAGCTGAGGGGAATGCTCAATTTATTTGATAGGACTCCTGGAGTTTTCACAGAATTTATGAAGTGTGTAGAAAAATACTCTCAGAGCACCTTCAGTTAGCACCTGATCCTGGAACAGTGCTAAATTTTTATATTTGTTTAACAGATACTTGTATTCTTAGAAATGAGGATATGCTATAACATAAGAATGAGCGAATATGCTCTTGTACAGCACAAAAAGTCATGTGAAGTCATTTATGATACTTGGTGCTTTTGCGTCCTTTTTAAAGCTTGAAGAACTCCAGACTCAGTTATTGTAATTGAATGGAAACGAGCAACTAGTACATTCTTAAATGTATTACATTGCGGAATCATTGTCTTCAGGAGTTTCTTTGAAGATGGAAAGGGCTTCATCTACGCAGTTGAAGTTGGGAAGTTAAATATTGTACCTTGATGGTGGAAAGTTCAGGAAAGTGATTTTCTGTCTCTTTGTGTTAGTACTACCATGAGTACTGGTCCTGAGGACAGTTGAGATTGAAAGGAAAGTGAAATGGGATAAGGACATTACACAGGCCAGATATGAACATATAAGCATGTCTAATTAAATCTGAGAAAACTGCATGAGAAGGACGAATGTAAAATTGAAAATGAGCAGTGAAATTTAGAAACAAGTAAGAGGCTGAAAGTTGTGAGAGATTTGAGGCAGAAGTTGTGAGAGATTAATCATATTCAGACTCCAAACCACAGCCCACGGCGGGACCTGCTGCTAGAAACGTCCAGAGGTGTTAGTGAGTGTCACGTCCCCGGTCTGAGTGATGTGAGCTGATGTCCCTGTCTTGTAGAAGTACTGCATGAGTAATGGGGTGTGCAGTTTCCTCCTTGCTGCAGTAAAAGGAAATGGCAGGCCAATCCCACTCTAAACACTTTGGTTTAGCTACCTTCTGCAACTCTGCAATTACATTAATCTGAATTAGATATTAGCAAGGAAATAGACTGAGAAAATACACACATCACACTCAGCCATTTATTAAACTCCAATTAGGCTGTTTGCAAGTAAGCTAGTTTAACAATCACCAGAGGCAACAAACACCAACTCTGAGCAGATGGATTAGTGTATTAACATTGTTAGATGTATGGAGAACAGAAAATAGCATATTGATGCTTATATTATTTGCATTAGTTACACAAATGAATCAAATGGAATTGAATACAGCTGGAATTTCCTGTGTTAAATTAGTGACTGTTAACTGCAGGGATGAAATAGGTTATACTTTGGCTTTTGTATATATGGGTTTTAATGATTGAATCCAGGACATTAGCAATAATTCATAATGATAGTAAATTGCAAAGTACTTGAATTAAAAAAATGGAATGACATTGTCACGCATGATCAGGGCTTCCACAGTGGTCATTTAAAGGTACATTATGAAAATCTGGCTCTATCTGTGTCAAGACTTCTGTTACTGTTTTTCAATGGAAATCTGTTTTTGCAATAATATGGATACACTATAGTTTTTATCGTATATGGTAACACAGTTAAGCTATTGACAGGTTTTTACTGTAGCATTGGTATATCTACTTAATTATGATGGTATTAATAGTACAGAGCAATTTATTTATTTATTGGAACTCTAAAGCCAGAACACAGTAAAAAAAAAAAATACTATATAAATATAATACTATAATACTAAATACATTACTGTGTTTTGGCTCTATAATTACAAAAATAAATTAATAATAATAATAATAATAAATTGTTCTGTACAATTAATACCATCATAATTAAGTAAATACACCAGCAAATAGCAAGATAAAATATGTATCTCTTGCTTAATGATGTTAGATAAACATTTGTTAAATGTCAGTAACAATATGATCAATACTAAATGATCAGAGACATTATGTTTCCCTTTTCCCCCTTTACTTATCTCCAGTATTAGGACATTCCTCTAAATGGCCACAGAAGCGAGTCCACATTAATTTCAGTCTGTCATAACACCATGGGTTTGTTCAGCTCAACAGCCTCCTGCTGGGACTGCAGATTCTCCGCAGTTGCGGATTTTTGCCACAGAATGACACACCAGCAGACACACTGACAAAGTGAAGACACAGATACATACTCTTGCTTATGAACGGCTTGCTTCTGAAGATTTTCATTTCAGTCCTGCTCCTCCTCAAGGGTGCTTTACTCCACAAGTTACATTGAGATCTTATTCCTGACTGGTTCAGGGTTGGGGAATGGGAGGGAGGAGATGCAGGCATTTCAGTTGCAATTTTCACACCCAATTATGTTAATTTGTTGTGCCGGTGTCTTTGTGAGCAGGGCTGATGGAGCTGTGTCCTTGAAGTAGGGTCTGCCGGGACACACGGGGCTAGAACAGACGTGACACGTTGTGCATACTTTACCCAAGGGAGTACAACCTCCGGCTCTAGACAATCTGTAAACATGAGGGTTATTCCATGCACAACCTAGGAGGGAGTCTGCAAAGACCTGGTCAAAAAGCCAAAGAAATATGCTCTGAAATCTGCAAATAGTAGTATTTTATATAAGTATATATGAAAGTATATTTTATATATGTCATATTTTATGTAATATTTTGTTTCTGCCATTTTTCTTAGAAAATATACACTCTGTGACCCAGTGATGTCTCGAGAGAAAGCTCCAATCAGCTTAGCTGCATCCTAATGTTCATAAAATCTGTCTCAACCAATTCAAACCCACACAACCTCTTCACTACATGTCAGAACTAAGGCTCTTGTTTTTCTTCCCACCTAAAAGATCCATTACCATAGACGTGGAGAAATAACTCATTCAGCAGGAAAAATCACTATCCCTCCTCCCTGAAAGGGACTGGCAGTGGCATTTATCATTTGAGCTCAATGTATTTGTCTTTCAGCAGGCAATTAGAGAAATCTCTCATATAGACAGGCAAGAACCTCTGAAATGCTTATTACTTATTTTTCATTCTTTAATGGAGCTTCTCCTGAGTGAGATCATCTCCCTTAGTAATAGGTAATTACAAAAACTGTTTTCACTAATTACCATGGATTATTTTTTTCAATACCAAACTCACGCAAAGTTATACTACTTAAGACATCCATTAATATTGCACAGATATGAGAATATCATAAATATATGGGAAAAGATAATGCCAGCGTTATATCTCAAAAATGCTACTTTACGTCTCACAGTATCTTGCATTGTGACTGTCATATTTAAAATTCTCACAGTTACCTTTTTCATTTTTATTGTGAGATTTAAACTGACTTTTATAAAAATTTGTCCTGTTAACCTCACGTCTTGTAGATTTTATTCTTTTTATAATTACATTGTATTAATGTAATTCATTTTTAGTTGTATTGTTATTATTATTAGGGTAATCACATTATGCTTTCCCCCCTTAAGTTAGTCCAACATAGAATGCCTTAGTTAAGAAAATCTAGACACATCACTGATTGCCAGCCAGAAAGAGGCACTGAAATCACTTACTGGCACTGAAACCCAGCCGCTGACAGTTATAGCCAGTAAAATTTGCACAGTAAAAGCTATAACAGCGACAATAAGCCTGAATTGTGACATATCTGAAAGGCTTTTAACATTTACAGATGCCGCAAAAGCCAAACCATAAATGGCTAAAATGCATCATAAATAATCTGAATGGGGAAAAGCACTGTTAAGATTTTGAAACAGAGGCAATACAACCTTAGACCAGTAATGTGCTACTTGATTCCAATAACATCATTCACGTTTGTTTATATGAGAGAGAAGCAGCCCCCATGGAATCTGCACATGCAGTAAAGCCCGTCATTCAAAAAGTTCTCCTCTTGCTGCGGGGCATATAGTAGATGCATTTTTTTAACTAGCATGTACCATTTAGAATAAACAGGCTGGCAGGCTGTGAACCGTGTCTTAGCTCAAACACTCACAGCAGTAATTTATAATCTAATATAATGCACGCAAATTTGTTCTTTACAGAACGGAGCGGGATCTGAGCGGGAATTGGTTTACGGTGAGCGTGAGCGGAATATTAACGGAGCGCTTGCTTGGGCGGTTAGAGCGACTGAGTGGAGCGCACGTCCATAGAGCGGAAAACGTAGCGGAGCGTCACACCGCTCCGCTTCGCTCACATGCTCTGCACATGACACAATTGAGTTAGAAATCAGCATGACATGCCAAACCCAGGAGCTGAAAGGTCAAGGTCATGAGAGGACAACTCAAAACTATTGTACTAGTGAAATAAATTTTGCTGATAAGTCTTTTTGCTCCATTTTCAACCACAATCAGACAAAAACTGGATATTTGGATACTGGATAATTAATTATGCATGCTCATTTCCCCTGTTTAATATTTAAATTAAAATTAAGTGAGTGTTAGATGACTGCAAAGTTAATCTTAAAAACATTAGCACTTTTAAATATAGTCTTAAATGAATATTCCTTAATCATACTGTAATGTTATGATGCCTAAATTCACTTGTAGTAGGGCTGTCAAAAAAAAAATTCGAATTTCGAATATTCGTCGAATTTAAAATAAAAATCCACATTCGAATGCAAAAACGTTGCATTCGAATTTTAGGTGTGCGTTAAGGAGGCGGCCTTATCAGTGGCGCACGAGATGCGATGACGATGTAAGTGTCCTTACATTTTAATGTTTTTGTTAACCTATCCAGTTGAAGCCACTAGATGCGGCGCTGCTGCCTTGTTAATTACAAATATTGCGGGAAAAGAGAACATCAATGCAGAGAAGATCTTGTTTACGTCAAAACTGAAACCAAGCCGTTCACACAGAATGCATATTTTGCGCATTTTCTAGAGGGACATCTATCACCGTTGCACTCGCATCTCCCACAAAAGAGCCGCATGTTTAGAAATCCATTTAAAATTAATGCAAGTTCAACTTTGAAAAAAACATATCTAGAGACTTTATGGC
>NW_015657574.1:1579973-1586104 GCF_001515625.1 Sinocyclocheilus rhinocerous | reverse complement strand
AGAGCTCCGACGCGGGAACCATGGTGGGTGAGTACGATCCATGTCTAAATATATATACTGAGCTGGTGGTTGTGTGTATAACCCTTCTGCTACTTTATCAGGAGAGAAGCCAAAAGCTTTTCTTCACCCTAACTGAAATTATGCATTTTAAATTCGAATATAATTCGAATTTTGGTCATATTTAAGTAAAAAATTTGAATTTAGTTTTTCAGCCATTTTGACAGCCCTAACTTGTAGCAATAAAAACGATCGATTTCAGTGTTTAGTGTTTTATTGTTCATTTATATAGACTAAATAGTGTGGAATTTTACAGTTGCCCATTTATCAGTTATCAATCATCATAACATGAAAATAATTGACATAAATTTTAATATTGGTACTTCAAAATTATCGTATTTTTCCCTTGGACATTTTTTGTGATTTATCCAAGTAGGACATGTCCCTGGATCAACATCGAGCATTTCTCTCAGCTAATCAGCAGGTACAACCAAAGCTGTTCATGTTAGAACATGTCCTGTAATAGTGTAAATTACATTATGCCTGTGGAGACTGTTGCGTCCTGTATCCCTCAGTTAATGTTTATGTTCATAGGCCTCAGAATAGTTGCAGTCCTTTTTAATTAAATTTCCATTTCAATTATTCATAATAAATCAGATTAAATATGCATGGGGTTTTTGATTTAGAATTTGGGACTCGACTTTTTGACCTCCTAGAGGATGTGTTGAGCAAGGGCAGAACGGCAGGTAGTTAGGATAGAGGAGTTACGGCCAAGTCTGCAGCCCAGCGGAGATCGATGGTCCTGGTGTGGACGGTGCTTAGATCAGCAGGATGGACACCTCCCTGCTGCTCCAACCACTCCAATCATTCTCATTGATCGATGTGCTGGCTTGCTTTGCTTTTGCTTATCTCCGCTGTGAGTTTTTGTTCTTTATTTAATGAGATGTCTCCGTAAAAGATTTTCACATGCACGCTATGAAATAAATGAGGACTTAGTACAGATAGAGAAAGACAATGTAACGTTGTTTTTGTTTGTTCAATTTAAGAAGGATTGCTTGAGGTCCAGTTCTTCTTAAATAATTTCAAGACTGTAAATAGATTGATAGATGAGCTTTAACTCTAATTTTTCCATCTCTGTAACATTGTGTCAATTCCCATCCTGACTTCACAAAATCTTGTGATACAGTCAGAAATGTATTTATTTATTTATTTATTTTTCAAAACACCCAGTCCATGATATTTTTGAGCAATGTTGGAAAGCACAGACATATAATATTGATCATTCTTTCATTCAGTGCTTTTGGATAGAGTGTATGCTTTCTCAGCACGCTTGGCTGTTGTATTTAAGGATTTTATTTCAGCTTGAATCACAATGGCAAATATACTCCATCTGCTTCTAAGCTTAATGGTTAATAACAACAGTTCAGATGCAACACAGACAGAGTCTTAGATGATTACTAACATTTACATTACCGGCTAAGGCTGAGCAAGATATTATATACAACTAAAGCTTCACAGCTACAAGTCTGGAACTGAGCTTCATGAAACCCACAGGCATCAACCCAGCATTTTAATGCATCCACTCCCAACCCAGCTTGTTTGTATACTGACAGTCCTAGGGGCTGTCAAGGGGCAGACACCTACAGAAAGATGTTGTAGACGTAGGACTCCTTTTTGAGAGCATTCTGCTGATGGGAGACCCTCATGTCATGCCGAGCGAACAACAGGCCTTTGCTTACTCTTTTAGGTTCTCATCAAGAGATGTGACATTATATGCCAGTATCAAGTTTCTAACTCTAGTATTCATACCTTGCATTTTCAGTACAAAACATGTTTTTAAACAATGCAATGGTACTGCAAAGTTTTTTCCTTTTTTTTCTTTTTGTGTCTATACATCAGTAGTTTTATATTGTACCACCTTTTTTATCTGACTACGCCATTTGCAGTGCTCATGGGCTTTCAGATGCAATGTTTAGTGCATCCTAAAAGTCTTAAACAGTTATTGTTTACCTTTTGCTTCAAATCAGAGTTTGTTGTAATCTTGTGAGTGATTTCAGGACTGCTTGGTTTGATTCATGGCTTAGAATGCTTTAATGAGGATTTTTTTTAAATCCCAGAGCAGAAAATGATACTTCTGTAAAAGTCATCGTTGCTGTCTATTGCCTTGGATTAGTAAACAGACTTTAAAATATAGTTGTATTTTACATAGTGATGCACATATCAAAGTGGAGCACCAACAGTTACTAATATATTTTGAGAATGACTCTATCCTGCCAACATTCGAGCCTTGGTTGCTTTAATTACTACTGTAGGCAAATGCAACACTTAAAGCATCTGCATTAGAATGCATCTCTATTTTGTGTTTAAGTTAAAGATTAGGTTACAACCTAAAATATCATTGCAGTCCCTTTTCTTTTTAATTTCTCAAGTATTCATCAAGTGGTCAGATCTTGTGCCATGACTGCACATTCTCTCTGTAAGTGAATCAACTGAAGTGCTCCCACACAACGTTTTACTAAAATGATAACCAGTTTGCATTATTCATGTTGCAAGCTGTAAGTGCCCACAAATGCAAAGCACCTTACAACTGCAATAAAGTTGATTGGTCCGTTGCCGATGTTAAAACATTACTCACCTGCCTCAGTGGGAACCAGGGGGCCTATTTCCACATGTAACCATAGACATAGAGGAATAGTCCAGCAAAATTACACCTTACGGGGTTCACGCTCATGCACAAATACACATACAATCACATGCACATACTGATTTATATTATTTTTCATTTATTCAGAATCATTAATCCAGACCCAAGATGAAGCATTCTGTATAACAATTAAGAATGAAAAGCACAGCATTTTGTTTTATAGAGTAGTTTTGGTTTTCCAGTCTCAGAACACTAAATATTTAATATCCTTCACCAGAACAGGCTTTTCATCCATTACCTTCTTAATATCTGTTTCCAGTGCAGATAATTTCTGTCTGGCCCTCACAGAAGAGGTTTCTCTTATCATTTTCTCACTGAAAATTGCTCAGCACTTATATCTTTACAGGTTATATAAGCAATTTTGAGAGAACAGATATGGAGTTGACTTTTCATAAATCAAGTGCTCCTGGTGCTGTACTGTTAAATATTATTGACATATTTAGTAAGTGAAGTCTATACCCAGTGTTTATAATTGTTACATTCATGACCCACCTTAAAATTTCCGTAATCCATTACAGTTAAATCAACAGAGTGAGTGACACCCCTGATCTACAGCTTATTAAGCAAGCATGTTATGGGAGACCAACTAACATCAATAATAGTAATGCATTAAAATTATGAAAAATTATCAGCCTAATGTTTCTGCTGGGGATCTGTCATTAGGGCAAAAACACATCCATCATAACTGTCCAAGCAGAACACACTCTGCTGCCAACTTGATTGTGTTTTTATCAAGCGCTTGCTAAATCAATATCTACCAGATTACTCTTGGATTATCTGCGGCATCGGCTTCATCATTACATCAAATTATGGATGTCTGAACAAGTTGGTAATGGATTCATTTGGCAAATGGCATGAACTATGGTTTTGTTTTCTAAGATGTGTGTTTGTTAAAGCAGCACTGGATCAGTTAGTGTAGTAGTTTAACATAAAAAATACTCAAGTGTCTTATCACAATTTAGATGTTTGTGCTGCTTAATATTTGTGGAAACCGTGATTTCATGGTTGTTTGATGAATAGAAAGCATTCATCTGAAATATAATTTTTTTTGCAACAATATAAGTCTATACTGTCATTTTTGATCAATTTAAAGCAGCCTTGCTGAATAAAAATATAGATTTTTATTTAAAAAAAAAATCTTACTGACCCCTCACTTTCGAAGAGTAGTGAATATATCTTATGCGTTTAATTTTAAAAACAGACTATCAATTACAGAAACAAAAATACTGTTGTTTAATACACCGAAAATTGCATGAGCTTAAAAATATTACGTTGTATTACAGACAGATTGCATAGAAGCATAAACATCCAAGTTAAATCAAAACAAAGGATGTAAAACAAACACAGCACCATTGATCTGCACCACTGATAGCACAATGCAGGCTTAAATGATCCAAAACAGGAGTCAGCATTGATCTTCAGAGCTTAACGAGTTGAAACATAGCAACTAATTAAAATGCTATCAGTAATACCAGAAGAGATTTAGGCTGTTAATGCAGCAAATATCCATTTCAAGAGTAAATTAGCACTAATGTCATCAGCACTTTTTATTTTTTATATTATGTGAGGCCACAACAGACAGTTTCTGGTCAGAATGACTCTTTTTTTTTCTTTAGTTGTTTATTGTGTGTGTATGAAAGATACAGCGGCTTATAGAAGAATGAGCTTAGAGTAGATCAGTTAGAGCGAATCCTGTTATGCATGAAAGCAGCAATTGTGACAGAAATAGAGCATTGTGGGTAAGAGGCTGAAGCCATGTCAGACACTATTAATATAGCACGACCACTGGTCACCACACAGAGAAAAGTAGAGAAAGAGAAGGTATCTGATAGACGATGTGCTCATTTGAACTGAGAGTGAAGGAAATGGAGGAGGTGAAACTATGAAGACAGAAAATTGCTGTATTGTACCGTGTCTATGCATGCTTGCACCCTGGGTGACCTCATAAATGTATAGCCACTGCCTCGGAAAACCTTTCACACTTTAGCAATGTCATTGAGGACAAGAATCAGATACACTTTGTACCCTTGATTTACATCCTTCTGCAGTTTGAGTCATTGTGAGAATGTGCAATGTAAAAGTGGTCTCGCACATGGTGTAATGATATGGATGCCTGATGCCTTTCTGGGATGAGACGCACACTAGGATGAGAGGCGCTGTCTCGCTCCTGCATACAATTTAAAACATGAGGGAGGCTTGAAAAGAGAAGCACTACAGGAAGAGGACATACTTAGCTTCAGTTATTCAAAGAGGGGAAAAGTGCCAATAAAAGATTATGCATGAAGTCCATGAAAATCTGTGATTTTTATTCATGGAAGACTGTAGTGGAAACAAACAGGGGCGTTATATTGATACAGACAGTTTGCTAAGAGGCTCAAACACTAGGCTGGAGTCCCTGGAGTGGCTGGTTCGCTTCAAAAGATAATTGAGTCTAGTAGTTTCTCCTTTTTCCCTGATATTTGTGTATGGTCACATTGGGTATTTCCTCAAAGCTGATATGACTGCTAAATTAGGCACTAGAGGTGCACTGTGAGTAAGAAGCATTCTTCGTCTCTGCAGTTTCCATCTCTTTCTGTTAATGATATATGTATATTTCATGATTATAAGGATGGAGTATTTTGTATAATACCCTTCAAAGCTTCTAAATGCCTGAATATTCGAATTTCTCTTTCTTTCTTTCTTTCTTTGCTCGGGCGTTTGTTGTGTACATTTTAATGGACTTCAATTTTTTTAGCGGAAGCTTTAATACAATATACAGGCAAGATTATTAAATTATTTCATGTACTTGCTTTTATTTATTTGGTCAGCTAGTCATTATCATAAAATGGTGTACAATAAATATTGATATAATATTCATATAATATCAGGCATGTCAGAGCATTGCAGAGAGCTCTATATTTCACACTGACTGACACACGGAAAAAAAACAATTTTCTCATCACTTTCACTAATGATAGCCTCTGCAGTCATATAAACATCTATTCTGAGAACATTAAAGGGGTCATATGATGCGATTTCAATTTTTCCTTTCTCTTTGGAGTGTTACAAGCTCTTGGTGCATAAATAAGATCTGTAAAGTTGCAAAGACTAAAGTCTCAAATCCAAAGAGATATTCTTTATAAAAGTTAAGACTTGTCCACGCCCTCCTAAAACGCCTCGTTTAAACACGCCCCCACATGTCTACGTCGCTCTGTGGGAAGATTTGCATAACGCCACCCAAATGTTCACGCAAAGAAAGAAAGCATAACTTTTATTCTCGCTGTAGTATTGAAACTACTTTGTTTGGCCTTCTAAAAGAGGATATAATGTTTCTATAAAGTGGGACAGTTCCAACTTTGCAAGGACAGTCTGGCGCTTCTGACTCACAGCCTGTAAGTACGTTTTTTTATATTTAAAGAATTTGCCACTGATGATTCAAACACGAGTTTTG
>NW_015657574.1:1566959-1579741 GCF_001515625.1 Sinocyclocheilus rhinocerous | reverse complement strand
AGACGGCATCACAGTATGGTGAGGGGTGTAACATTTCCGTCTCACGCTTGAGATATTCGGCCAATCACAATGCACTGGATAGCTGGCCAATCAGCGTTCACCTCGCTTTTCAGAACGATGAGCTTTGTAAAAATCGACGCGTTTCAGAAAGGCGGGGCATAGAGGAGAAACAATAATGTACAGTATGTGGAAAATAATGTGTTTTTTGAACCTTAACACATTGCATTACTCCAAATACACAATATAATGTTCTTTTTAGCAACGTCATATGACCCATTTAAAGGAAAATATTTTAAAAAACTATTTCTCACAAGTTTGAAAAAAAAAATCAAGAAAAGGCTGTAAACAATAAATAACCTGTAATAGGTGAAAACAAAGCATAAACATTGAAAGCCTGTGAGGGAGGAAATGTTAGTTCTTCACTCTGTGATTCAAGAGAGATATTGTACGCTTGTGCCAGGTGTGTTAGAATAAAACGTTATTTCCGGCCTTCCAGAGATAGCTTTAATCATTTTCAGATTGGGTCCAGGAGATCTAATTCAATTTTGTGTTGCTATGGAATGGGGCCATGTGTATAAGTGTGTGTGAGAGTGAGTGAGTGAGAGGCGATGAAGAGACAAAGAGGGATTTAATCACACATCATACAAAGCCAGAGAGACAGAACGCAAGGCTGTTTGCCACTATCTCAACAGTTTCTTTGCCAATTACTGCTCCCCCTTTGTTGTGTCCCGCAGCAACCGACGTGTGTCCAAAAATGGGAGATTAATGACAGCCCGTAATTATTTTTATGTCTTGAACAAAGTATCATTAGAGTCAAATATAGTAAAACAACATGAAATCTCTGAAAATCTCATTTGAGAGCCAAATATATCCACTATTATTTAGTATTTTCTTAGTGATAAAATTCAGTTTTTTGTTAGTATATCTATTTTTGTATTGGCATTTATGATGTATTTTTACTTTAGTGACTCTTAATTCACTGCTGAAACTGTTGTACACTACAGTCAGTGTTTACCTGTTTCAAAACGATTATTTTGCTGTTCCATTTGATGACACTAGAAATTACGCACTTCCACTTCAACTTTTTTGTAATTGTTAAAAACAATTAAATCTTTTGCTGGGGTGAAAGACCGTATTTCTAACTTTTATATTTCACTGCTTGGTTTTTCATGATCTAAATATTGTTCACAAGGCACTGTTATTTCAATATTATTTATATACTGTTATAGTTTCTATTAATATTTAGAATTTTATTTTTAGCTTTGATTTAATTTTGCTTTTATTGCTTTTGCCACTTTTTTTTGTCACTGTTCGTTTTTTTCTGTTTTATTATTTTACTACTACTATTAAGGTTTAGTTCATTTTCATTTCAGTTTTAATTTTAGTTCAATTTTAGTTTTTATTTCCACTTAGTAATTTTTTAAAACTTATTTTAAGTCTAATTTCCATTTGGTTTAAGTTTTCATTTCAAGTTTTAGTTAACGATTTATTGCACTTTATTTTATTTATTTATTTTTTGGAAAATTATGCATACTTGGCATCAGGGTGAAAATAATTGAGAGCAAACAGACTGAGCCATTTTTTTTGTGTAAAGAACTTAACTTTCCATCTGCCCCTGAAAATCCTTCATAAGCCCGATTTCTCATCTATATGGTACTGACTTTCTTTTCATACACTTGCAGGATGTCATAGGACTCGTGCTCTGCATTTGTAGAGCTCATCAATGGGGAACGGTAAACAGAATGTCGGCTCAACATATATGAAACACCATATGGTTGATTAATCTCACTAATCGCTTCCCTTCACCCAATCATTGACGAATAGCACCAGCAAATGTGAAGCGACTGGCCTTGGGTGAGTTATGTGAATAGAAAGTAAGCGTTATGGAATTACAGAAACTAGGCTTATTATTTGTTGATGTAGTTGTATATAAAACATAATGAATTATGAACTTCTGTATTATTCTTGCAAAAATCAAACATACTGGATAACTGAATTCACTATTCATCATGTTTTATACAAGCTACAAGGCCTTGACTCCAGTCAACAAAGTTCATTCATTATTATTGTGAGTGAGTGTAAGCAGGAAGCATCTCATGCTTTTGTGAAGAAAGCCAATGCTTATGATCTGAGATCTCATTATAACAGATCTCTCCACAGAAGCCTGCTTTAAAACATTGTAATTGCTCATGGCTTCAGGATATCTAAAAGACCTTTGGCTATGTAGAATTCTTCTTCATTACTGTACAGGTCACTTACAGGTAATTTTCACTTCTTAACATTTCTCATTTGTAAGACCAAAGTACAGCTGCGTCAGCATTCATGACCTCAGTTTAGCGAAATCAGGTCACACATCAATCCACACTATTAGTTGAGCTCACTCTATTAGATTTGAGACAGAGAGACAGAACATTTGCAGGCTGAATGGAGGAAAACACAGTCAGTGTGTGTCCTGAATCACCTTCAATCTCGGGCTGGGGAATAAATCAAGACTTTACTGCAGGTTTATTTATTTATTCATTTTACTTTGTGTGTGTGTGTGTGTGTGTGTACATCAAAGTGTAAGTATATAATGTGTGTCCTTGCTTCATCTTTCTTAGGGCTGGTTTATCTTTTGTTTTGTTTTGTTTTTGTTTTTTTGTTTATTCTATAACATTATCCATATAAGTTTAGTAAAACTTTACGTTAGCTTTAGTAAATATTCCTGACTTATTATTATTATTATCATCATCACAATTACAAAAGTATAAAATAATTGTGTATTTTATGTAAGAATACATATAATCCTACATCATTTTGGTATTCAATATACTTTAGCTTTAATAATTATACTTTTATTGTTAATAATAATAATAATAATAATAATGTATTCATTAATAATAATTATAATTATTATAGTAATTAATGATTAATAATAATTTATTATTATTTTGATATATTATTTATATGTTTAAAAGCAAAAAATTTGTATACCTAACTGGATCATCGTAGTATGTTATTAATGTAAAAAGCTAATAAATGGTAATTTATTGTTAAATCTAATAATTCTTAATTGACAATTTATCTTTCATTTAATAGTTTAATAATTATTTTATTACATAATAATTCAAATAATTAATTAATTATTTTTTATCTGAAAATATTGCATGTTTTGCATTTAATTCATTTTTTTTTTCATCTTGCCCTCTCACTTGCCATTTCTTGGTAATGTCTTCACTGTGGAGCTTTTCAGCCTTCATAAAATGTAACGGTTCTGATTCAAATCAAGTCAGAGCAACCGTGGATTACCATCAGCCTTCAATTGTGTGACTACAATAGCCTTTCCCTCTCTGACCCGCTCTTCTCTGTACCCGTTAAAAATTAGTCCCAAACAAATATGACAAAGCCACAAAGATGAACCGAGATGGGGTATTGATAAAGTCACATCCCCCTGCAGCGCCTCGGTATTGTTCTCCTTTACAGGTCAAAAGAGATACCAGTGATAGCTTTGCACATTAGTAACATTGTCAGAACAGAGCCTCAGTAAATCTGAATAACCCCACCCCCTCACCAAACATTTCCACTGCCTTTAATTATGCTGTTCACCAAGCTTTATAGGTGGTGCCCATGATTACCACCTGTTTTGCATTCTCAAACACGTGAATCAATGGCAGAGATATTGATCTGTCGGCCCTGCCAGCGTATTGGCCTTTATCCATTGTTGACACTCTCCCAACCATTTGCAATGCTGATTGCCCAGGGGTATAATAACAAATCTTTGGCTTCAGTGCAACTGGGGAACCAGTCCTAGTTCTACCTATCCTACAGTTGTGCATGTATATATGCATGGGCAGTTGTTTATGGGCGTCTTGATTGTCAGGATGGTGGTGCGGTCGCTTTAAGGGAATGAATAATGAGAACCACCATTTTTTGTTGTTGTTGTTTTGCTATACCAGCCTATAAGCAAACACATGATGAAAGCTGACATTGAATTGAATAGAAGGGAATAAGCAGCTCTCCTGAGGCTTCTTAGACTGAGCATGCAGACATTCATGAGCATCAGTGCTGTAAGCACTTAAAAATATGATTGTTTTGTCACTGAATTGAGTTAACGTGATTATCTTTGTCAAATAAGAGCCATGTTATGAGAATCCGCTATGGAGAAAAGCTGTTGTTTTGGGCTTGGCCTCTTAGACTCTTTCTAAAGCCCATGTTAGCAAGCAGATGCATCATCATGCTAGTCAGGTAAACGCCGCCGCAATCCAAATACCAAACGACAGCATGCACTCGCATGCACTCATTAATCCCTGCAGCTCTGAGAAGAGAGCAGGAGTGATAGAAAGAGTGTGGGGGAATACATATGCTTCGTCCTTTACTCATCAAGGTGTAACGATAATAATAGCCCCATTTTCTCTAATTACCGAGTGCAACCACCCCTTGGATAGAATGAAATGGTGATGAAGAAGAAGGTCAGAGAGGCAGAGAGGTTCATTACTTGTGATTGAAGCAAGTGAATCGTGTGTGTCAATCAGTGTTTCTGTGAAAATCAATCTTCTCTAGTTATAGGTCTTAAAAATTAAACAGTTCATTGCTACCTAGGAATTATCTTACTGTAATTGGGGAAAAAGTGTTGAGCACGCGGTATTTGGGTGTTTTTGTGCTAAATGATTTAAAATTGGATTAAAAAGTAAAAGAAAACTATTAAATAATTGATTATATGATTTAAATAGCTGATTTTTTTTTTAAATGGCACGAGTAGTGACTAATCATATATTAAAATTTTTTATTTCAAAGCCTTAATTAACATCTTGAAATTAGGGGTCAACAGTTTTTCTCAGGGCCGATACCAATTATTACAGATCAAGTAGACCGATAACCAATAATTTTGAACTGATATATATACTGTATGTCTGGTGTAAAAATGAAAATTATTTTCAAAATTAAGAATAACAAGGGCTCTGACAAAAAACTTTCTTTAAATGCTTTTAAATTATTTTATCAGCAAATCGCTTTTGAAAATCATGACCATAAAAATGCGTAATATCAGCGCCGATAATTGGCCAGGGGTGTTTCCCAAAAGCATATATGGTCGCAAGTTCTGTTGTCACCAATAGAGTACAATGGAACTTACCACCATAGTTAGCTAACGATTCTTTTGGAAAACGCACCCCAGGCTGATAATTGGTCGACCCCTACTTGAAATATAGAATTGTCCATCATCTTGAAAATGAAAATCCTGCTGGAAAATCTAGACAAAAATGGTAACTGGTGACTGTGTTTTGGAACAGCATTTGTAGCAGGTCTTAAGTGGTCTTTAGATGGTCTATGGTCAAGCTGATTATTTGCTGGTAGACCACCTTGGACTAGCAACAAACTAGCTACTGTACTAACTGCTCAGGCTTGTTTTTAGAAGATGGTGACTGGGTGACCAGCCGATGGACTAGTTCAGACTGGTAACCTATAGGCACAATGTTCTAAAAAACAGCTTGACCACCTTAAATTGGTATTATCATCAGCTAGTAGTTGGTTTATTTCTTGTCTAACATGTTATACCAAATAATAACCAGCTTGGACCAGCTAATAACCAGACCGGCTATTATGATGACCAGCTATCATGTTCTAAAACACAGCTACCAGCTTAAGGTGAGTTTTCCAGCAGACATGGCAGGTTTTTGGGAGGAGATGCTACCTACTTGCTAATATCCTCATTAAAATGAATCATAGGTTCAGAGGTTCAGCTATTCCCTCAGCTGCTATATACGGGGTGACGCCCCCTCCACCTTACTTTTCATGTCCATCCCCAAAGGGCAGGGCTCATCTCAGTATGGGCTTAAAGCCTGTTGTGTCAGTCAGTTCAGTGTGCTTCTGAGCTCTGACACTGGTAATTGTGCTCATCACATGAGCTCATTATATTCAGACATGTCAAACGGCTTCTCTAAATCACTGACAGAACACTCACTGAGAGACATTAGCATCATCTGATTGAGAAAATGCACAGTTGGTCTCACATGTGAGAGTATGCATGGATGAATAAAAGGTGCATTTAGCACAAATTTGATGGCAGTGTATGAACAGGACACACACAGGCCAGGATGCAAACCTCTTACATCTCAAGTCTTCTCTACTAAAAATAAATAAATAAATAAAATAAAATAAAAAATAAAAAAAGAAGAAGAAAGAAGAAATTGTCAAAGTGTCCTGGCTGGGTAAACCCTTCCTAAGTCTACTTTAGCTTTAATATATTTTAGTTTTAGGTTTATTTATTACACAATGTTAATTATTATTATAATCAATACAAATCAAATATATTTGGTTTATTATTCAGAATATGTTTATTAATAATTGAAAATAGTATAAAAGAGTATTTTATTGTAAGTTTTTTATTGGAAATTATTTGAGTGTAATTTATAAATTAGCAGTATATGCAGCTGTAATAAAAATAGCTTAGTCTTAGTTTTATTATTAATAATAATTATTAATACATTTTTGTTTATTTATTTTACTAGGCCTATGTATTTAATCTAAAGTTTAATGCATAACACAAATATTCTTATACCTTTTAAGTCCCTTAAACATTTTAGCATTTTTTTACTTAAAAATATTTTGTTAGAATTCTATAACAATGTTTTCATTAAAACTTTTTAAAATTGCATTGTTTGTATTTTGTATTTTGTATTTTTTTTTTAACACAAGAATTATGTTTTATGAACCAAGTTGTCTGTATCTTAGATGCATGTTTTTTTTTTTTTTTTTGCTGTTTTTTGCTGTTTTTTGCAGACAAAACACGCTATGTTTGCCTGGATAGACTCTGTCAGTCCAAGTGTATTGTGACCAACTTGACTCTACAGGACAATAAGCCAACCGAATGTCTGCACAGCACCACCATAACACAACACCAGTCAGCTCTCATCAAAACGCACATGCTTGATGGGATTTTTTCTCACATCTGTCTTTAGATCGACTCCTCTGGATGTCTGCAGTCTATATATGCAGCTCTAAATATAGCTGACATAAGTACCTGCAGTCATCAGAGACCACACACACTTCTCACGGAAGTGAGGATGGGCATAAAAGTGCCAACCTTGCCTCATTTTTCAATGATTATCAGCCTTGACAGAGTAACAAAGAGATAGAGGCTAAATAACTTGCGTGCTATGCGAGCTGTGTGAAGCTGCTGGAGGCGGTGAGACTTTCACATTCAGGAGAGATTTTCTGCCTGTTAGTCAGACAACAATTAGACGAACACTGCGTTTTTTTTTTTCCAGTCTGAAATGGAAAACGACTAGAAATTGTGTAGTTTGCTTCATTTTCCAGAAAAAGGGTGAGGATTGTAAAATGCCTTGCTGGATCTGTCCGTGCACAGAATTTTCTTTCTTACATCCATGTTGTTTTACTTAATCGAAGTGCAGTCCATTATTACATACAGCTATTGATGTGCACTATGCCATGTCCAACACATGATTTCATAGGAACATTGATTATGTGTCCTTTTTTATGTTGCACATGCTTTGAACTACCCAGTGAAATGAGCTGAATCCAAGAAAGATGGAAATAAATGAAAAAGGCACGCTTTATGAACCTGATATGTCCATTGACCAGTGTGAATGAGCATTTGAGTAATGACAATTGGATATTTGCTAAAAAAAAAAATACATGTTACTGCATGAGTGTGAGGAGATAGATCATTCAAACAACCTGTGTCGACCTGATCATGTGTGGTTTATTCCTTTGTGCCTTGCACTCTGTCTCTCTTGCTATAATTTACAAGTCAATATTTGACAGCCAGTGGGTGTGCAGATGCATCTTCCATTGATTGTTTTGTCAGCGCTCTTTGTGACATGCAAATATTAATAGGTTTGTTATGAATGTACAGTAACCCACATATTTAGCAATATCGGCTCACTAATTAAACAAGGATGGATTATTTTTCGGAGTGTATGAACTTAATCACAGGCAAAGGCCAGGGTCAGCACGGGGTTAATGTGGACACGAACCGCGTAACCCATTACAAGCATCAGTGTCAGATCTCTGATCACTACTGAGTGGTTAAAATGGTTGAAGTAAGCAGTGTGTGTGCATTTTATTACATTAAATTCCCACATATGCTCAAGAAGTACTGTATATGGGTCAATGACATGAAATTTTTTAGACTCAATCTATTAAAAATGCATACTGAAAATGCGTAAATACAATAAGTTGAATACATCTGTTCTTCTGTGAAATGTATCATTGTAAGTAAGCTCGGGTTCTAAATGCCATGTGGTATATGTAATTTATGATGTTTATGAATTAATAATTGTTGATATTTGTAAACTGTTTTCTATGTGAATATATTTCAAAATGTAATATTTTAATGGCCAAAATATTTGGCCAAACTGAATTTTTAGCAGCCATAACTGCAGTCTTCAGTGTCACATGATCCTTTAGAAATCATTTGAAAATTCTGATTTAGTGCTGAAGAAACATTTCAGTTATCTTGTGGAAATCATGCTATTTCAAAATTCCTTAATCAATATTTATATTTAACTTTTATTTACATTTGAGTTTTTTTATTTTTTTTATAAAATGGTATCAAAGTCATATCAAATCCTTATGAAATCAGCCTGAAAACAAAGAATACATTTCTAAGAACTTGGGACGTGTTTTTAAACTAGATTTTTGAAAAGGTTTTCCTTTTCTCCACCATGGACACTCTTATATGTCACTAACCCATATGTTGTTGTTTTTTTTCCTGCACCCGAAAAAGTTGTATAGATTAGCAGCATTTTTCTCAGCACTGAAATAATAACCAATATCAGACTCCAACAGACTTCCCAGGAGCTGTGAGAACTGAAAACTGTTATTTTAGTTGTGAACTAAACCTAAAATAACAGCAGAATATCAAGGTCTCGTAGTCAGAGCATGGCAAGGTATTGATTTTGAAGACAGAGGGGTAAGCGAACATGAAACTGTGAAAACCTTTGTGGATGTGTCTGCATCATAGTGTGTGTGGCAGGGGCCATTACAGAATCCCAGTAAAATTGTGAGCTGCCCTCTGAGTACTGGCACCTTTAAAAGCAATTTTCTACCAAATAGCTGTAGTTCTCCCGCAAATGGAGGAATTATGGAGATGGTGTGAGAGTATTTCTGTCAATCTTTATTCAAGGGATAAAGTGAGAACGGGGGAGAGATCAAAAAGAGAACAGGGATATCACAAATCCACATGAGCAAAGAAACACCATTGGGTCTGAAGATGTTAAGATAATATAACCGTGTCTGGGTCAAAATATGTGTCTGTCTCTGCTTTATAACTAGAAGAACCACCTGCATTATTCAGTGGGGTCAAAGCCATAAGAGATAAGGAACTTGAGCTCGATAGAAAGTAGATCAGACCCCATGTGTGATAATAGACTGAGAATATTAAAGTGCTCAGCCTCAGATGGCAGGAGTATTGTGTGTTCTTACACTTGATTTCTGTCCGGCTCCATTGGGTATATTCATGAATTCTTCATTAGGTGCAGAAATCTGAGGATCGAGGGTTTTCATAGGCTGCTCTTACCTGCAGTCTCAAGCAGTGCTATTTGCTGCAACTTGTTAATAATTCCCCTCAAGGGACCCTTCACAAACAACCTTACTTAGTCTTACGTAGTGAATTCATATAAAAATAATGATCATGCCGCTCAGGTTGAAATAAATGAATGTTCCTGTTAAAACAACAGGCAATATCATAGTGTGTTTGTTCATTAGACCAGAGAAGAACTGGCTCCCTGACTGAGCCTGGTTCCTCCCAAGATTTCGTTCTCCAGTTCTGTCAACTGATGGAGTTTGGCTTCCTTGCCATTGTTACCATTGGCTTGCTTAGTTGGGATCTAAAATACACTTAATATTCAGTAATATTTATTTGACAGCGCTGACACTAACGTGCCAACAGACAAGACAGAGCAGGTTATTTTTGGTATGAAACAACGTCTCACCTTCCAAATGTTGCCATTTTGTAAGAAATTCAAACAATAAATACCATTTTGTGGCTCTTTAATGTGTTGTGACAGATCGCTGTAGTGTCTCGTAAGCAGCATCTGAACCGATCAGCTCTTCCTCTTTACTAGTTATAGCACAAAATAAACATGAATGAACATCAGAAGGTATCTTGTTTCAACTGTGGAAATGTCAATATACACCATTTTTTCAAGTTCACATCCATCGACTTTAATCTACTCTCCTGTCTGGTTTGTTTGTCGGACAAAATGTCAGATTCTGCGTTACGATTGGTCAGATTGCTTGTCAATCAAACTCCCTGCAAAGGGTCAATTGAGCCGATTAATGACACTACTGTGTTCTGTAGAGCTGATTTATAGCTGAATTTTGCAATATCCACATTATTATTGAACTGAACTGAATTAAAGGGTTAGTTCACCCAAAAATGAAAATTCTATCATTAATTACTATCCCTCATGTCGTTCCGCACCCCTAAGACCTTCGTTCATCTTCAGAACACAAATTAAGATATTTTTGATCAAATCCGATGGCTCAGAGAGGCCTCCATTAACAGCAACGCCACCCAAACTTTCAAGATCCATAAAAGTAATAAAGACATCGTTAAAACCGTCGACGTGACTACAGTGGTTCTACAATAATTTTATGAAGCGACAAGAATACTTTTTGTGCACAAAAACAAAACAAAAATAATAACTTTATTCAGCAATCTCTTCTCTTCCCTGTCATTATCCTTACGCGGTTAATGCAGTAAACACAGTGAAGGCTTCCGTGTTCTACGTCCAAACGGCAGTTCATTATTGGCCAAAGCTGCACATGTGAGGAGCGCGACGCATGCGTGTGATGCTGATGCAGGAGCCGTCCAATAATGAGCCGGCGTTCAGACGTAGAACCTGGAAGCACTGGACATAAACAACGTATGAGAATGACACCGAAGAGAAGAGGTTGTTGAATAAAGTCGTTATTTTTGTTTTGTATTTGCGCACAAAAAGTATTCTCGTCGCTTCATAAAATTATTGTAGAACCACTGTAGTCACGTCGACTGTTTTAACGACGTCTTTACTACCTTTATGGATCTTGAGAGTTTGGGTGGCGTTGCTGTCAATGGAGGCCTCTCTGAGCCATCGGATTTGATCAAAAATATCTTAATTTGTGTTCTGAAGATGAACGAAGGTCTTAGGGGTGTGGAACACCATGAGGGTGAGTAATTAATGACAGAATTTTCATTTTTGGGTGAACTAACCCTTTAACTGACTCTAGCTGAATATTGACATTACTGTCTTCAGTTGAGCTGCTTAGAGCTGAATTAAACCTGTTTCGTAACTTTTCGGTTATTAAACTGTACTGAATCAACACTAAACTGATTTGAGCAGAATATTGACACTATTGCACTATTTAGAATGGCTTTACAGCAGAATTTGAATTTGTCTCATATTTGAAGAAGTTTGCATCATTGATAATGTTTTTTTCCTGATTATTACTGTGAAGCTGCTTTGAAAAAGGCTGTAATTTTATACAGTGCTATAGAAATAAAGGTGACTTGACTTGATATGGACTGACTAACTGTACATTATCCAGCTTATTACACATTTTACTTGTCAAATAAATAAATGCATGGACATGAAATGTTGATTTGAGTTAGAATTAATTTATAATTTAATGTGAACATTGTTTTACATCTAGTCGAAGTACAAAACAATCTGTGTAGCAGCAAGATGAACACTGCAAGAATATTACAGTAATATTAATACTGAATTCGCCTGAGGTCATTTTCACTACAATCAATGGCACCAAAGTTCATGTAAAGCGAGAGAGCGCTAGTCTGCAGATGAGCGATTGACCAATCAGAATACATTTTTCCAGTCGTGTAAGATGCTGATAATTAGGCTACATGCATAACTATGCTTTTTGCAACAGTCTAAGGCTAATTTGTATTTTGTCAGTAAAGATATTAAAATAAAGACTTTTGATCTAGTTTTGATTTATAGATGTTAAGGCGTTGTTGTCTTACTCAGTTATCATGAAATAAATAATCTCAGTCATGTAAGCACTGTACTAATTAGTGGATTGCATGCACTGTAGCTCTGCCTAAAGCAAAACTCTTGTTTTATCATATTCACCTGTGGTCTTATTTTTTTAATACATTAGCACATAACAGCTAGAAAGTATGCTTTATTTTGCCTTGTTCACACTTGTTTAATAGTAGCATTCAACAGTTAAAAAGTTGGATACAATTTTCTTTGTGTTGATTGATAAAAATATTGAGACACAACCAAGTGTATTGTCTGTCTTTATGTTCTGTGTCCTCCCTTTCATATAGAGGTTGTGAAGGGCTCCATCACTTGTTCCCCAATTCATTTGTGTTTCTTTCCTTTCCTTTAACCTCTTGAGACCTGCCATGCAATATTGACGAAATCCTTTCACCATTTTGCTCCCAAGCTCACCTTCACCAAAATGATATTAACAATTCATATCCAATTAAATGAGAACAGACTTGCCAGTCCTTCAGGATAGCCTACACTCGTGGCATCTTCTTTTTGTGCTCATGCTTATGAATAGACTTTATTTTCAATTTTCTCTGTTCCTGAATTTTGCAGTACATAGGCTCAAAGGGAAACCATTACTAGGGCAGGGAGCTCACATTGTGACTCTGCGTCTCTAGGTTATATATTAAATATTTGATCTTAATGCTGCCTCTGTGTCACGGAAACACCTGCCTCATCAGCCTCATCAGCCTCCTACACCCGCTCACAATCACCTGATTACTGATCACAGACACCTGCACCCACTTACCACACCACTCAAATACTCACTCACCTCATTCACTCGTC
>NW_015657574.1:1565702-1566878 GCF_001515625.1 Sinocyclocheilus rhinocerous | reverse complement strand
ACTCATGGATTCTCGGAGCACATCCTCACCGGAACCCTTACCCATCCGGACTGTCACCGCCTCCCCACCCGCCTGTCCCATGGCCCGGCCAGCAAGCTATTCGGGTGAGGCAGCCCTGTGCAGCGGGTTTTTGCTGCAATGTTCCCTCTACCTGGAGATGCAACCACACCTGTTTGTGACCGAGCGGGCCAAGGTGTCGTTCATTATCTCGTTGCTATCTGGACGAGCCTTGCAGTGGGCCGAAGCCTTGTGGAATGCACAGAGCCCGTGGATTCACTCGCTAGATGGCTTTGTGAAACACTTCCGGGAGGTATTCGGTCAATCGACCACGGAGGTCACAGTGCATGAGGAACTCTTTCAACTGCGGCAAGCCGAGTTATCCATCCACGGGTATGTGCTGCGCTTCCACACTCTCGCCGCTAGCAGTGGCTGGAATGAGGCCGCCCTGCTCTCGGTTTTCCGCCGCGGCCTCAACCTGGGCTTACGCCAACAGATGGCCATCTACGATGACACCGTGGGGCTCGACAGCTTTCTCCAAAAGGCGGTTCACATCTCCCAGCACCTAACCGCATGCCATACAGAATCGCTACCTCACCCAGCCTCTCCGCTCTTCTGTACGGCCCCGGCCCTTTCACACCCGGACCCCAATCTCCGCTTCGTGGTCGAGGTGGACGCAGCGACCCTGGGAGTGGGCGCCGTCCTGTCTCAATGGCAAGGTGAACCCCCCGTGCTCCATCCATGTGCGTATTTCTCACGGAAATTATCCCCGGCGGAGCAGAACTACGACGTGGGAAATCGGGAGTTGCTGGCCATCAAGCTCGCTCTGGAAGAGTGGCGGCATTGGTTGGAGGGTGCCAGACATCCATTCGAAGTGATCACAGACCACAAGAACCTACAATATCTCCGAGAGGCCAAACGTCTTAACCCGAGGCAGGCCCGCTGGGCTCTGTTTTTTTTACCCGCTTTCACTTTGCGGTCACGTACCATCCAGGGACTAAGAATGTCCGAGCGGACACGCTTTCCCGCCAACACCAGCCAGATCCTACCCCAAAGAACCAGAGCCCATCCTGCCACCTTCCGTCTTCATGTCTCCGATTCAATCGGCCCACACCAACCAGATCCGTGCCGCCACTCTCACCGAACCCGCTCCGCCGGGAGGTCCAGAGGGGCAGAACT
>NW_015657574.1:1529527-1565547 GCF_001515625.1 Sinocyclocheilus rhinocerous | reverse complement strand
ATTCAGTGGGCACTCACCGACCAGATCCGTGCCGCCACTCTCGCCGAACCCGCTCCGCCGGGAGGTCCAGAGGGGAAGAACTATGTCCCATCCACCCTGCGGATAACCCTTCTGGACTCGGTTCACACCTCTCCGGGATCGGGACACCCAGGCAGCCGCCGAACCCTCTCGCTCCTCCAGAGCCGCTACTGGTGGCCCCACATGGCCCGAGATGTCGTCCGGTATATCAGGGGATGTTCGGTCTGTGCCATCTCCACCACGCCACGTCGTCTGCCCGAAGGGAAACTGGTCCCGCTACCCATCCCTCGCCGGCCCTGGTCCCACCTGGGGGTGGACTTTGCTACGGACCTACCTCCCTCAAACGGATTCACGACCATCCTAGTAGTCGTCGACCGATTCTCTAAATCCTGCAAACTCATTCCCCTGCGGGGGCTACCTACCGCCCTGGAAACCGCCGAAGCCCTCTTCCAGCACGTGTTCAGGAACTTCGGTCTCCCAGAGGACATTGTTTCTGACCGAGGACCTCAATTCATCTCCAGGGTCTGGCGAGGGTTCTTCCGCCTCCTAGGAACCTCAGTCAGTTTATCCTCTGGATACCACCCGCAGACAAACGGCCAGACCGAACGTAAGATCCAGGAGATCGGACGATATCTCCGGGCCTACTGTCATGAACATCAGGACAGCTGGAGCCAGTACCTACCCTGGGCCGAGTACGCCCAGAATTCCCTGCGCCAGGAAACCACCGGACTCACCCCCTGTCAATGTGTGCTAGGTTACCAGCCGCCCCGTAAACTTCCCGACTTACGTTAACCTGTCTGTTTGCCTCTTTGTCCCGAATGTGACACTCTGTTGCTACTTGACACGTTTCAAAGTTATCCAAGAATTCAGAAATACAGAGAGCTGCGTGAGATGTTCATTATTTTTAGAGATAAACTTAAAATGAACCTGCTCCCAGAATAGAAACGGCATTGGAATAAGCTAGTGTAGAAAACATTCATTCGCTTTTTGTGTATGGATATATTCATAGAATTTAGGGGACCAAAATTGCTGTACCATTGACTGATTCCTGCATAATGCATTGAGAACTTGGTGGGCTCATTATATCGTTACATCCATTTTTAGTCAATCACCTTTGAAATCACTGCAGATGAGGATACCGCGGGGTAAAGTAAAGTGCCTGTCCATTAGCAAGGGAATCCTTAATAATCGCAGTGGAAAAGATGTGAGAACTTCATGCATGTGTTAGAAGATTCATCCATTTTAGTAGCTCAGTGTCTGCGGGAGGATATTTGGTTATATTATGTGTAATTTTGTCTTGGTTATGGGCAATAATATCTGTTTAGTAGTGGGGTAACTAAAAAATAGGCATTTCTTTCCCCCTTTGAGATAGACAAAGGTATTGCATCTAGACCTGCTATCATGCTTTTACTGAAATGGAAAGCTTCACTCAGACAGCCATATTATCTGATACAGACACCGCACCTCTAAATCAAGTAAAGGCTAATTTGATAATCTTGAATGAAAAAAAAAAACTTTTTATATGAGCCAGGACCATCAGGTGCTTTGGAGAATAACTAAATGTTAGTCCTCTGAATGTCTTTTAAATAATCTTACACATTCACACAAGTATTATTGAAGAAGCTTCAGTCCATCTATAATAGTATCAGATTATGCTGAAAGTATAGTGAAATAGCCTGATAAGTAATGGGATTTTGCTCAGACACTAACACTATAATAGTAGGGGGTATTTTGTCTAGGTCTTTGTGGAGACTTTACAGTTTATAAAAATTTTCTGTGTACAGTACATACATCACTTTATTTAAAGAAAAGCTACACACACAAATGGATTTTGTAGAGGACTGCAGTGATAGATATTAGCATCATCCTGGTTCCCTCGACAAAAATCCAATAGGATTTTATCCAATGGCTTTTGGACTGCAGAAAATAAGCTTTGTGACCAACAAATGTTTATGATTCTTATATGGTTTCTTGTCATACATTTTGAAACCGAAATACAATTGGCAGGTTTGAGGTTTGTTAGTTTGCACAAGTGTGATTATAAACACAACGTGGACTAGTAGATGAGTTTTACTGTTCAATGTGATGACGTTTAATGTCTCCAACAGCTTCTGTTATCCCATTTAGCCTCTTGTTAGCAACGGTCATTTACAAGACAAGAAAAAAGCTATAAAAAATCACTAGGTGTATTATGTATTTTATTTCATACAATAAAATGTGAAAATATCTTGAGCTTGTGTTAACCACAATAGACCTTATTTCAGGCATTTTAGCAAAACCCATTCAAAAAAATCCAATGACTTTGGAACCAGACATGCTAAAATGCTGACTCCTTTCTGGGTTTTTGCCTACAAGTATACATGTTACTCCCCTCGAGTTGAATCAAAGGCTCAGGTCGTTCTTGGTTTTTAACAGACATTTATTTGGACACGAGTTTTCAACATATCTTGTACATGCTAGTCTTGTAGCCCTTTTATGCACCAACAATGCCGTCAGAACTACGAAAGGAAATACATAAAACTTAAATTAACCCTCTAAAAGTGGTGTTTTACACATAATAATAAACGAAAAATACATACAAAACGAATAAATAAAGTGCACATTCAACACGTAAGAAAATACACTTAATTGGCTAATTATACATTAACACACGGTCACGTAACACATGCTCACATACGGCAAAGCAATTAACACGATAAAACACATACCTCATTGGCCTCTCTAACTCAAGAGGAATAAACTTGGAGGGTTACAATTTCTTCTTCTCGTGTGGCTCTTCTACTTGTAGTGCACCAGTAAAACTATTCTGATAGCAACAATTAAATAATTCCCAAGCGGAACAAAAAAATAAGTTCCCCTCTTTTTCTATGGTTTTAGCTGAATAATATGAAATGAATTGACATGTATTAACAATAATATATTACTTATTTATTCTAATGATTATTCTGAACATTTTAACTATTTATTGACCTTTTAACTGTAAAGTGCATATTATGAACTGAAATATATGAGAGTTGCCTATGACGGCAGCTACAATACATCATCTCTGCACCACTCTGTTGGGTACCACATACCATTATTATAACCCAATTATCATGAAATACACTATATTTTGTAACTACTTCTCTTACGAAACTTACACTTTTTAACAAATTTGGTTCATATGAATGTCAGACCAAGTATCACAAAAGTTATTGCATGAATTTTTGATTTTTCAGAAACAAGTTACAACCCAACAAATATGAGAATTTTGCTTAGAACTGGTGGTCAGGTGTTCTTGAGAGTGCTTTTTGACCAGTTGAAATGCAGCTTGATAGGCATTATTACCACTATGATCTAAACATGCCTGATAGGTTTGGCAGTTTATCTACTGTCCAAAATCTTTCCAATAATTTTGTCTGGAGTCATAAGTCTGGTCTGGCTTTACTACAATGAAGGCCATGCATTGCCCTGTTTATTACCGCTTATGGCTACATGAATTCATTATAGCTTATTGGCTCTAAAATTAGTATTCTGCGTCTTATATGTGAAAATTACAATACATTAATTGGTTTAAATAGTTTATTTGTATTGTCCCATCAGACATTCATTATGTGTTTACTGTTGTCTCTCTTTTTCTACTTCTCCACTTTATTGCCCGCTGGATAGTCCTGACTTATCTAACCTCCATATCTGATGTTCTTTTGCTTGAATAAACAGAGATGATGCCTCAAATAGTGAGTGCTGTGTCTCTAACAAAAGAAAAAAAAAAGAAGAAGAAACTGAGCTGATGGAAATCAGACCTCATCATATTCATCTCGCTTCACTCACTAAGATCTGAACAGCAAGCCTTTTTTTCTCAGATTGTCAATTAATTAATTCTGTGCTAATGGTAAAGGACCACCCTATGACCCTCTTCTCCACTGGGTTTCAAAAGCTCTTCTGCATCAAGGGATTATCAAGTAAAAGATGTCATTAAAGAAGAAAGGAAAGAGCGCATTACCCCTTCCCCCACCAAAATTGGTAGAAAAATGGACAGAGAGGTGCATAAGTGTCCTAAATGTATTCAGTGATTTCATCCCACTCCTCACAAACTGAAGCTCTCATTAAAAACAGCAAGAAGACCTTTAAGGTTTTAAAGTGCAATGGCTTCAAACAGGCTTTGGGCAATTCTTTCAGGCTTTGTCCATCTCCCAGTACCCACTGAGCCTCTACTTTTTATATTTTTAAAGAAAATGAAAAAATAACAAAGTTTCACTGGTTTAATAGAAGAATTGTGTCTGTATCTAATAAAGGTGATTCTATAATGTGATTCAGTAATGCGTTACCAATTCACAATTCCCCGCTGATTTCTCTCATAGCAGTCACTCTATAAGTGAAATAACATTAAGTATAGCTTTATATGGTCAGATTTTATTTTTGTCTTCGTCTTATATCTAGTTTGTAGGTTACATATTTTTTTCGTAATGCAATTTAGCATTACTCCTTTTTCATTTTAAAAGTGTATAAAAAGCTAAAATAGACCAAACATCAGTTTTTGTCAAGCAAGGTATCACGTGCAAATATTACAAATAAATTGCTAATGGAGCAAGGTAATTCTAACCATTCATTTTCAGGTTAAACAGGTTTGTAGTTGAAATCTGAAACACATACAGTACTGTCCGCTAAAATGAACATTCCCATGTTTTGCTGTGCTCAGTGGGTGATTATTCACACACAGTGTGAGTCAGGCCTCGAATCTTTTTTTCAGCCCATTTACTGTCAGCCAATAGCTTGTTACACTCCAAAGGGGGTTGAGGCTCAGATTTTCAGTTTTGGGTGCATCTTTGATTATACGGTTTTATAAATTAGTGCAATATTTAAATTTTTACTGTGACATTAAAGTCTGTTGATGGAAACCTGTGGTGCTTAACGTTTTCTTATTTATGAAGCTTGCTAGACGTTGCACAGCACACTAATGTAATTAACTTTAGCGCCATCTGCTGGACAAGCCAATTTATTTTCAATGAAAATTTAATGGCTACCATGAAATCAAAATACAGTTTTTATTTTTTATGGAATAATGCATAGTTTATATAAAGAACTTATCCATGCACATCATTATTTTGTTTTTATCTTTAATAAAAACTTTAACAACTAAGCCATATATATAGGCTACTTCACAAAAAAGGAAGAAAAGACTATCACAGTTTACGTTTCATGTCGACTTTAATGTTTTTGATTGCTTCTATATGATAGCATAGTTGACAAATTCCACTTTTTTTCCAAATACAGTCTTTTTCCAGAAAAAAATTCTATACAATGAAGTCTCACCTTTACCTTAATGCAACTAGCGCCAGCATTTGTCTTTTATCAATTGTGAGAAAAATGATAGCTCACCCAAATAGCTCACCCAAAAATGATAATTCTGTCATTAATTACTTACCCTCATATCGTTCCAAACCCGTAAGACCTTCGTTTATCTTCACGCATGCGTTGTTTACGTGCAGAGGTACTCTCGATAATGGCGGAAGACGTGATTTGGAGGAGAAGAATTGTTGAATAAAGTCATTATTTTTGTTTTGTTTTTTTGTGCACAAAAAGTGTTCTCGTAGCTTCGTAAAATTGTGTTTGAACCACTGATGTCACATGGACTGTTTTACCAATGTCCTTAATACCTTTCTGAACCTGGGAACATTTCAGTTGCATTGCTGTCTATGCAGGGTCAGAAAGCTCTTGGATTTCATCAAAAATATCTGAATTTTTGTTCCGAAGCTGAACAAAGGTCTTGCGGGTTTGGAACGACATGAGGGTGAGTAATTAATGACAGAATTTTCATTTTTGGGTGAACTATCCCTTTAAGGATTAATATTACTAAATTCTTTGCATTGTTCATTTTTTTCCTGATCACACTGCTGCTGTTTATTCAGCAATAATCAACACTGTTGCTGTACATTACCCCTTTCGTATGCTATTGCAATGACTGTAAACCGGTTGAACCACTGATGTCACATGGACTGTTTTACCAATGTCCTTAATACCTTTCTGAACCTGGGAACATTTCAGTTGCATTGCTGTCTATGCAGGGTCAGAAAGCTCTTGGATTTCATCAAAAATATCTGAATTTTTGTTCCGAAGCTGAACAAAGGTCTTGCGGGTTTGGAACGACATGAGGGTGAGTAATTAATGACAGAATTTTCATTTTTGGGTGAACTATCCCTTTAAGGATTAATATTACTAAATTCTTTGCATTGTTCATTTTTTTCCTGATCACACTGCTGCTGTTTATTCAGCAATAATCAACACTGTTGCTGTACATTACCCCTTTCGTATGCTATTGCAATGACTGTAAACCTTGTTGACTGTGAAAGTTTGATGATTCATGCAATTTCTAGGTACAATAGGATCAGCAATAAAAGCACATCATTGATTTTGGCCCACAACAACCCAGTTTGCACCCAAAACAATTAAAGCAATAGTTCTTCGAAAAATGAAAATTTGCTGAAAGCTTATTCACCCTCAGGTCATCCAAGATGTAAATTAGTTTCTCAGTTTCTTTCTTCATCGGAACAGATTTGGAGAAATGTAACATCACTTGCTCATTAGTGGATCTTCTGCAGTGAATGGGTGCCGTCAGAATGAGAGTTCAAACAGCTGATAAAAACATCACAATAATAATTAATCAACATGACGGAAGTTAAGTGAAAATATGCATGTTTTTTTTTTTAAAGAAACAAATCCATGATTAAGACATTAACTTTAAACGTTGCTTCTGGCTAAAATACAATCCCATATCACATAATAGCACTTCCTGGTTGGGGAAATGCACTTGTATTTTAGACTAAAGCAATGGTTTGAAGTTAAAAACATCTTAATGTTGGGTTTTTTTCTTACAATCATGCAGCTTTTAACTTCACAAACTGTTAATTGAGGAACTGGAGTTATGATGATCATTTTGATGCTTTTATCAGCTGTTTGGACTCTCATTCTGATGGCGCCCATTCACTGTAGAGGATTCATTGGTGAGCAATTGACTTCATTGCTGAGCAATTGAATGTTAAACTTCTTCAAAAAAAAAACTTCCGATAAAGAAACAAACTCATCTACATTTTGGATGGCCTCGGGCTTGCTATTTTCTGCAATTTTTTTTATTTTTGGGTGAACTATATCTTTAAGTTTGCTCATAAGCATAAGGCTGACTTATGTGAATCTGCATTTAGGTTGATCTCAAATGCAATTTTTTTTTCACCCTGTAAATATTCCACACTGTCCCAGTTCAATGACCCATTTAGGAATGTGCCATCCTACCTTTACATGTGTTTTGACACAAGTGTGTCCAGGCTGCCATCCAGGGAGAAAAAAATCACAGCGATGCCCCTAAATCACCATGTCTCATCTCTTCATTTCCGCCGGTGATCACCACAGCTGATTTATCGCACTATGTTTTGCTTACACTGTTTTATGAGGATTAAGGCTGCTGTACGACATAAGTGGGACAGAGGTGACCGACCGCACTTGTTCAGGAATAAATGTGATTTTCACCTCCACAGAAACAAGCACAAGGTAAATTTGCTTTCACACCCCTAGTTTCAGAAATTAGAGAACCGAGTCGCGAAATGCTCTGTCCTTAGTGAATTAAAAAGTAAGAGCAGAATGCAAATAAAGTGCTCTGTGATTTCCAGTCCATTACTTTAGATGAAAAAAAGAGAAAGAAAATGTTGCAGAAAGCCAAAAGAACTCAGATAATTGGACCATCTTTGCATATTGCAGAGAACATGTGCATGTCTGTGTGTCTCCAAGCACTGAAATCACATTAACTACTGTGTATATGTAAAACATGTAACAATCTCTTCAACTTTCCTTCTCTATCTGTGTTTTGGCTAGCTCATGTTTCTCTGGGGAATGCTTCCACCCTGATAAGGACGTCATTTTCATACGGGCCAATCTGCTCAACAAGCAAGCTGACTCCACATACACCCACACAGTTCTTAGTACTATTAGCATCATGTCATATGCAAGTTTGAGCTTGTCAGCAAAGGTGTGTGTGAGAGGGAACATTCAGGCTCTAGAGGAAGAGCTGGTGGAGGAGTGTCACAAAACTATGAGAATATCTGTCATCACATGGGTGGAGGATGCCCCTTTGAATGATTTCAAGTGATTGCATCAGGAATCAGGGCTTTCTCAGCTAGCCACGTCATTTTAAACAACTGAATGTATGATTATATGTTGAGGAAAAATGCAATTTCAGCTCTTAATTGTAAGCATAAGGTCAGGTGCAATCCCTTTTTTTCTTCTCATTTGTTTTGCTTTTTTTTTTTTTTTGCACTGGGAACAATAATGTTGTGAAATAATATATGACAATTTTTAAATGTGTGTTTCTATTTTAATGTATTTAAAATTTTAATTTTCCCATGATGGCAATGAATTCAGCCGTCACTACTCCAGTCTTCATTTTCACATGCTCCTTCAGAAAGCATTCTAATATTCTGATTTGGTGCTCAAGAATCATTTCTTATTATTATCGATGTTGAAAAAAGCTGTGCTGCTGAATATTTTTTGTGGAGACTTTATGGAAGCTGTATACTGTATGTAACTTGAAGCTGCAAAATGATTTTATTTTGTCCTGCTTTTATGAACTGATAACATACCACTGCCAGAGAACTTGTGTGGGTCTTGAGGGATTTGAGTAGCCTGTTCAGCAGGTTTTGAAGGCAAATAAGAAGTAGATAATCAATGAAAACATTTCATTGGGTTCGTACTGATACTAACTGGTATGCAATGCAAATGCATTCTGGCTTATTGTACACCTTTGGCGATGGATTAACTGTGTATTTGTATTTAACTGTGTATTAATGATATCTGTACCCAGTTTCCAGCCCTGGTTTGATCATCAGTCCAGGAGTTCTGGGCCAGTGGCGTCTCAGTGACTCATGTTGCTTGATGTAATGGACCTACTTCTAGCGATGTGTGTAAATGTAAAATCACTCTTCACATATTTTGTCCACAGCACCAGGAGGAAGTCAGGCTTATATTATTTAGCTAACAAGATCAGTTAGACCAGAGCAATTACACTCTAATGTCCCCTGAGCAGGAAATAATCCTAATGATTTTAATGCTTATAGGACACTAATGGAGCCTGGTGGATCTGCATGGTGAATAGCCAGATAGACTGTTCATTTGTGAAGATTCACATGATGAGACATCAGGGTTTGGGCTGTGTATGAGAAAAGCACAGTTGTGGTTTAAAAGATTAACATACATTGATGCGATTTTCTTTGTAGACTGCAGTGTTTTTTTTTGTTGTTTTTTTATGTTTCATTGTTGTTCTATTAAATCTGTTTACATTAAGTTTACATTCAATGAAATACATTTTATTTAAGAGGAAATGCATGTGTCAACCTTCTGTTGAGAAATAATAGCATTTATATAAAAAAGTAAGCTATATTTTTTTTAAATGTGTTCTTTACTGTGGTTATATTTGTCATTAAATGATCTGAAGCAGTTAACCTGACACTTACATTAATACATAACACGATGTTGCCTCCTAGTGGTCATAGAAATCTTAGCTTTTAGCTGCTGGGACTGTTAGACATTACATTTGTATTATTATTACTTGGAAATACTTGCTCCTTGCAGTCGGGGGATTTTTATTTATTTATTTATTTTTAACCTTAATGTATGTGTATTTATTTTCAAAGTCTTTAAGCTCAGTATGACGTTACAATGTAAAATGACTGTTTTATATTTAGTATATATTTTTTAAATGTAATTTATTCCTGTGATGGCAAAGCTGAATTTTCAGCATCATTACTCCAGTCTTCAGTGTCACACGATTCTTCAGAAATCATTGTACTATGCTGATTTGCTGCTTAAGAAACATTTCTTAGTGTTATCGTCAATGATGAATAAAATTGTGAAACTGAAACTTTTTTTTTAGGATTCTCTGATGAATAGACAGCTCAAAAGAAGAGCATTTATTTGATATAGAAAAAATACTTTAGAAATGTCTTTACTCAATTGATGGCATCCTTGCTGAATAAAATTGTTCCGCTTTTCTATTTATTTATTTAGAACTGTATAAAAACACAGTAGATACACTTATGCCAAATAATTTTTTTTTCGACTGGACAGTTGGTTGAACATCTGAATGAATGTGTTTTCAAATAGAAAAGTATGTAGATAACATAAGTTATCATAACAGATTTATTTTTGTTTGTTTGTTTGTTTTATGTATTAAGATGAAATTTTTGGCTGTGTTAGAAATTACACCACATCTGAGCAATAGTCATATTTTTTGGAGAAAAAAAGAATGAATAAATTTAAAAAAACATTTTTTTGTAATTATACTCTGTTTAGTTTGATTTATTTATTGTGAAGGCATTGTGTAAAAGTGTGACAAAAAGAATCTGCCAAAAATAAAGTGAATAAACGCCCGCCACATATTGAATACAATGGGCTTAGATTAAATGAATGCGTCTACAGAGTGAACATTTCAAAGTTGTTATCTAACAGTTTCTCACTAGAGGGCGCTAAAGTAACAACAACAAACCATTTCGTTTGTTTTTTTTTACAGAAAGCTAGTGGAGAAACGTGTCATGATGTTCCTGGAGTTTTATGTTGTCTATATTTTCTCCACTTGGACTGGATATGTCAGATATGTAATCGCATATGCATATGTTTTAGTAATTTAGTTTTTCTGTGGTTGTGCCAGAAATGTATTTTAAAGAGTGCCAATGAAATCTATAACACTGCAAACTTACAGAGTTTTAAGACATTGCCCCTATATTATTTTCAGCATCGTGGCAGAAATGCCTTAAAACAAACAAATGCTTCTATGAGTTTGTCTGCAGGCAGCACATGAACAAAAATCTAGTGTTTAGACTTCTTGCACTCGACTCCTCCCAGAGGTTGTTTGATTGACAGCTGTTTTGAAGGCTTTGGGCTGCTTACCAGAGGCGTGAGAAGGAGGTACTCCTTTTCGGAAATCACATGCTGGAGTTTTTTTCACAGGCAGAAAGTAGAGGAGGAGACAGAGCTCAGAGTCCCAAGACTGTTCCTGTCCCAGCTCAAAGCATCCCTGATTGGCTGCCTGGCTCTTCGCTATGGAACAGCCCACTTCCTCCACAGCCCAGCAGTTGTATTTTAACCTCTTTGGCCCTGTGCATGCTTTTTCCGCAAACCATGTGATTGTTTGAGTTTGTCTAAGCTTTGCAGCCTTGACAGGACTCCTTTATCAGCTTGCTTGCCCACTCGTGCTGGAATAGTCTGGAATGCCGCAGCTGGATCCAGTGATAACACTCTGGTTTGGGAGCTGCACACTGCACAGTTTCCTGTGACAGCAGAGGAGACGCTTGCAGAAAGCAGAGAGGGAGGAGTGGCTGTACAGGCTACGTTTTCCCACAGGACAGGTCTTGATATGTGTAGAATACTGAAGCAACTCTATTTTCAGGTGCTTTTTTCTCTATTATGTTTTCTTACTAACTTTGCCACTGTGTTGTGCTCAGTAGTAGCTGGAGATGTTTGCCGTCACTGCCTCTGTGCTCCGGCGGGGAGCTTTGAGATACCGGGACAGCCAGTGCACCATGGCAACCATTGTATCTGGAAACAAGACCTCACAGTGAGTTCGAGGGCCCCTGCAGATCAGGTGGATCAGGTGCCTTTTTAGGCCAAGGACCTCCTTTTTTGGATACAGAGATGTTACAAATTGTATAAAATTGAATGTTGCATTTTTATGCTCATAATATATTAATTTCATTTTTTAAATCTAATTATTAAATGATATAATAATTTATTATTAAGTCAGTATATACACGTTACACTACTACCTTTGAAAAGTTTCAGTAATTTTTTTTAAGAAATAATTTTGATCAAACGTGACACTTTTACAAAGACTTTTACATTATTACAAAATTAAATGAACGTGTTTTTGTTTTTTTTGCTTTCTGTTCATCAACAAATCTTGAAAAAAATAATTATACCAAAAATATTTAATAGCACAATTATTTTCAACATTGATAATAATAAGAAATGTTTCAAATCAGTATATTAGAATGATCATGTGACACTGAAGACTGGAGTAATGATTTACCAAAATCTTCTTTGCCATTAAAGGAATATATTACATTTTCAAATATATTAAAATATAAAATAGTTCTTTAAATTGTAATGATATTTCATAATATTTCTGCTTTTACTGTGTCAAATAAATGCAGCCTTGGTGAGAATCTTGCAGACCCCAAACTTCAGTATATAATATGTAATAATCTATTAATATAATTATTTACATACTTTATATTTACATTGCACTGCAATTGTTATTAATCATTATCAATGTATATTATATTTTAATTGTCCTTAATACACTTTATGAGAAGGACATTAAAACATTTAGGTGAAGTTCAGCTTTATCAACTTGTATAGTACTTTTGTTAAATACATGTGTTCATTTATTATTTGAGATCAAACAATAATTCAAAATACCCTTTTTAGTTAGATTTAATGCCATTCTTCACTTTATGTCCAGACAGGTGAAGGAGCGACTGAAGAAGGAGGTAGCAGAGATGAAGAATCAGTTCCCAGGCTTCAGGCCCGGCTTGGTTGTCCTGCAGGTCAGTCTGGTCCTCTCTCTCATTATAATAAACCTTGTGGTGATAGCTTGCTGTATAATTTTTTTTCTCTCCTGATAATCTGACTCATCTTTCTTCTCTATTCTTTTTTTCTTTCATTCTACTCCAGATGGTCATTTGGTAATGTGCCATTTTCTTTTCTCTCCCGGTTGTGGGTGTTGTGTTAAAATAGATAATCTCCCTATGGCTTCATGGTCATGTGTTGATAAATGCATAAGTGTGCAACGTGAAAGAAAGTTGTGTTAGTTTAAGGTCACCATGATAAGATAACATTGATATGGTGTGTGACTCATATCTTGGACCATAATAATATCACTGCCCGAACTGTGTTTGTTTTGTTGTTCTTATAAATATTTTTGGTCTGTTTTGATCAAAACATTTTTGACCATTAAATAACCAGATTTAAATCTGAAAAAAAAAAAAAGCATTTAAATTTCGGTATCAAAATGCAATATTATATATTACAAATATTTTTATAATGTTTATGTATTCATGAATGTTCATAAATATAAAATGTATTAAATATATAAAGCATAAAACATTTACACCAAAATGTTTTTTTTTATATTTACACATATATAGTAGAACATTACACATACCTTTGAGAAAAACATTTTCACAGAAATATTACAACATTAGACATTTACATAATACACCATTATTTTGTAAAATTGAAACCAGTATTACATTTGAGTGAGTTGTTTGCTGATTCTGTTTTTATAGGACATAAACATTTAAAATGTCTAAAATTATTAAACAAACAATATATAATTTATGCACATTTTTACTTTTTGTACTCTTTTCACACACTCGTATACCCTGTGTTTTGTTGTAGGTTGGGGACAGAGATGACTCAAACCTCTACATCAGCATGAAGCTCAAGGCAGCGGCTGAGGTTCAGTGAGCTGATTTAATAAACAGAAATCAAGTTTATCATAAACCTCTTGCTGACACTGTCTTCCTCTCTTGCATAGATTGGGATCAATGCGAACCACATTAGGCTTCCCGAGACAGCCACAGAGGATGAAGTAAGAGAAACATGCCCCAAGCAATAACAACAATGTGATTCGCCTTGTCTTGTTTTACGTCCTTTCTCTCTTTATATGTCCATGCGGCATTACTTACAACTCATTATAATGAAAATTAGAGCCTTTGGACGTCTTCAGTTCATATCAACTTTGAACCCTGCAGTTCATTCGGATCTAGTTTTGGTCAGTGTTTGGTATAGATAAATGCATTCTGAGCTATTAAATAAATATGGCAAATGGCAAATAGCAAATGAAAAATTTTGTGACAAAAAGGATTCGATTCTGAAGGCTGATCCCACTGATTTTCTTAAGGTCCTGCGAAGTATAGTTGCAGTAAATGAGAATCCTGCAGTCCATGGCCTCATCGTACAACTACCACTTGACTCTATCAACACAATAAACGCAGAGAAAGTAACCAATGCTGTGGCCCCAGAGAAAGATGTGGATGGGTAGGTGTTATTTGCTTGAAATGTATGTTTGAGAAGCAAGTCCAGAAAAATGGGCCTGATAGTGGATTTATTTAAACTAACTGGAATAGACAGGTAGTGCAGTCTTTTTTCTTTACAAGGTCAAGTTGTTGCATTTTACACACTTTTTTTCCCCATCGTTTGATCCATTGGGCCTCTGCTAGGTCTAGTTTCCAGGTCTAATCACTCTATTTGGCTCCCTTATCTGTTTTTTCCACTCAAAAGTCAGAAGGCCAAAGGCTCTTTTTGTTGATGTTTGTGGATATTGGCCTTTTTACTGATTTCAGATGAGTTGTCTACGTAACAATAGTTTTGACGGGCAACTGAGTCTAAAATCTGCACAAATAAGCAATATCCACATACAGGCTCTTGAGACATCCTATGAGAGTTTCATCAGATTTATGCTTCATACTTATGGGAAATAGATCACTTGCGTTACCGTATGTGATTAAAAATGTGTTTATTGTGATTACTGACAGGAGCTATATTGAGCTTTTTGACTAGAAGCTGCTGGTTATCATTTTAATAGGAAACTTTTAATAGGAAAGGTGAAGCAGAAAGACTGAAATGTGCAAAACTGTTTGTCAAGATTGTTTCAATAATATATTTCAAATCAATAATACGATCTTGCAACAGTGCTGTCAGTTTGCTTCTTTAAAGGGTTAGTTCACCCAAAAATTAAGATTCTGTCATTAATTACTCACCTTCATGTCGCTCATTTTCAGAACACAAATTAAGACATTTTTGATGAAATCCGAGAGCTTTCTGACCCTGCATAGACAGCAATACAACTGACACATTCAAGGCCCAGAAAGGTAGTAAGGAGATAGGTAAAATAGTCCATGTGACATCAGTGGTTCAACCCTAATTTTATGAAGCTACAAGAATACTTTTTGTGTGCAAAGAAAACAAAAAGAACTACTTTATTCAACAATTTTTCTCTTTCGTGTCAGTCTTCGACACACGTTCATGAGAGTACCACAATGCATGCATGTGATGCTGCCGACGCAGGAAATGGCGTTCTGACGTAGAACGTCCATCTCTCTTAGTTCATCATCTGTATATTCTGGTTCGATTTAAGTAAGGCTGGGCAAAAATTGTAAGTCATACTCTCTGTCGAAATCTTCAGACATGTTTACATGTTTTTATGCACAGTGTGCATCTTCCTCTGCTTGTAAACAAGGCGCAGAGCATCCGGGTTCTATGTCAGAACGCAGCAGCACCACACACGTTTGTCATGGTACTCTTGTGAACGCGCTGCAAAGACTGACATGGAAGAGAAGAAATGGTTGAATAAAGTTGTTATTTTTGTTTTCTTTGCACACCAAAAGTATTCTCGTAGCTTCATAAAATTACTGTTGAACCACTGATGCCACATGGACTATTTTAACAATGCCCTTACTACCTTTCAGGCCTTGAAAGTTTCAGTTGCGTTGTTGTCTATGGAGGGTCAGAAAGCTCTCGGATTTCTTCAAAAATATCTTAATTTGAGTTCAGAAGATGAACGAAGGTCTTATGGGTTTGGAACGACTTGAGGGTGAGTAATTAATGACAGAATTTTCATTTGTGGGTGAACTAACTCTTAACTCAAATCACACTGTAAAAAAAAATAATTTTTAATGCTGGTGCAAAAAAAAAAAAACTCATTCCTGCTCTAGATAAAAGAAAGAAACATGCCTCTTTCAAAAACGTTACAGTTGCCATATTAGGTGTTGGAATTATTCTATAAATATGATATAGATCTTATAATATGCCAACATTTTCAGAAATACTCTCTTAATGTATGGCGATTATTATTTTTTAAAAACCTCCACAGAACATTGTAACTGTATATTATTTCATGTGTCTTCCTCTCAGCCTGACCAGTATAAATGCAGGGAAGCTGTCTCGTGGAGACCTGGGCGACTGTTTCATCCCATGCACTCCTAATGGCTGTATGGAGCTCATCAGTCAGACCGGTGGGTAGAAATCTTGTGAAGCGCTACCCATGAGCTCTAGCTCTCATCAGTCAGAATCATAGCGTGATTGTCTAGGAGGCCTTCGTACTACAGCACAATGAGTGTGCAGTGTGATTGGATAGGTGTAAAAATCTATATATACACACATACACAGACAGAGCGGTGCAGTCTGATGACTGGGTGGTGAAATGAGCCGTCAGGAAAGAAAAGAAGGATCCAGAACATTCTTTTTTTTTTAGCAGCACATGAAGTTGCGTCAGAAAGGGCACGTCGCAGAAAGATAAAGAAAAGAGCTCTGATTTAAAACCCAGCGAGTTTCTTTGCCGTCTACTGCCTACATGGGCAGCATCTCTAATAAGCATAGAAATAAATAAAAATATTTGGTACAATACCTCATTTTAATTATAGAGAATGTTTTATTGGTACTTTGCTTTTTAAGGAAATTCACTACTGTTTAAAAGTTTGGGGTCGGTAAAATACATTTTTGTAAATCCTTCTATGCTCACTAAGGCTGCATTTATTTGATCAAAAATGACAGTAAAGCACAGTAATGTTGCGAAATATTAGTACAATTTAAATTAACTGCTTTTCATTTAAAAATATATTAAAATGTAATTCATTCCTTTGATGGCAAACATTTCTTTAGCAGCCATTACAGTCACATGATTCTTCAGAAATGATTCTAAAGGATCTGTTAGTTTGGTGCTTAAGAAACCGTTTGTATGATTATCAATTTCGAAAACAGTTGTACTGCCTAAAAGTCTTGTGAAAACCATGATACTTTTTTCAGGATTCTTTGATGAAATAGAAAAATGTTAACATGATAAACATCTTTACTGACACTCTTGGTCAATTTAATGCATCCTTGCTAAATAAAAGTATTAATGTCTAAATAAAATAAAATAATAATTACATTAAAATTAATAAATACATACCTTTTGAACAGTAGTGTATACTGTAATGTACAACCAAAATTTCTATCACCATGTTGACCATCTGGTATTTTTTTTTATGCTGAGCATTCTGCCTTCACAAAATATACATGTGATGCTGCTTTAACAATTTAGCTCAAACAAGGCAGCACAATTAAAATGAGACCTTTAGAACAGGCTTGGTGTCGATAGTGCACGTTAAAATGCTCACTGGGTTTTGGAACGGAGCAAGTGTGATTCATGTGTGCAGGTGTGAGTGTGATGGGGAAGAATGCTGTCGTGATCGGCCGCAGTAAGATCGTTGGAGCGCCAATGCACGATCTGCTCTTATGGAATCACGCCACAGTGACCACCTGTCACTCAAAGACCCTTGACCTTGCTGAACAGGTTGGTTTCATCTGCTTCTCTCACGCTCTATTTTAAATCCCTTTTCCCAGTTTTGAACATGAGCATTTCTTCAGCTAGATTTTACAACAAAGAAGAGCTCATGATTCTGTTGATGAATTTAGTGGTTGCTTTATCGATATTGAGTAGAGACCTTGACCTGGCATGCAGTCCGGTTTAACGAATGGAGTAGGTGAATGTTGGAGTAACTTTGAGCATCTTGTTTTCTTTAGGTGGGCAGAGCAGACATCTTGGTTGTGGGTGCTGGCAGAGCTGAGATGGTGAAAGGAGAGTGGGTGAAGGAGGGGGCGGTGGTCATAGACTGTGGTATCAATCATGTACCAGGTCTCTCTGCTTGACTCTATCTAATTTGTTTGAAACAGTAATGGAATATCAAATAGCTGCTGGTTTTATCTCACATGTTTAAATTTAAATGTTTACCTTTGACTCTCACACAGACAGCAGTAAAGCCAGTGGGAAACGGGTGGTGGGGGATGTGCACTACCCCTCAGCTAAAGAGCGAGCTGGATACATCACCCCAGTGCCTGGTGGAGTCGGACCCATGACGGTAGCCATGCTGATGAAGGTATCATATCAGGGGAAATATCAGGAGCAACTGACTTTGTATGCTTTGTTTGTGCACGTAGACCCAATAAGGTAAAACAAGAGTGGACAACAATTTTATTGGCAGCAAATCCTACTGACAAATTAATACTTGATTTTTTTTTTCTAGTTTGTATAAATAGATGACAAAATAAAAGACCAAAAGCAATCATTTTAAATGCTACAATTGAATTTAGGCATCACAACATCACAACAGTTCAAAGTTTTAAATTTTGAAAGAAATTAATACTTTTATTACGCGAGGACACATTAAATTGATCAAAAGTAAGATCAAAGACATTTATAATGTCCAGAAGAAAATCCAGAAGAAGAAAAAAACATACACACAGAGTAATGACTGCTGAGTTCATCATGGGAGTAAATTACATTTTAAAATATATTAAAAAAGTAAACAGTTCATTTAATTTGAAATAATATTTCACAGTATCACTGTTTTTACTGAATTTTGGCAGATAAATGAAGCCTTGGTGAGCATAAGAGACTTCTTTCAAACATTAAAAAAAAACATACTTGTACAATACTGTACAGTATGAAAGGGCTTTTTTACAAATACTTATGATTTCTCATTTGGATTTTGACCAGAATACAGTAGAAAGTGCAAAGCGGTTTCTGCAGGCATACACTCCAGGAAAATGGAACATAGATTACACAAAGAAGAAACCCCAAGAGCCTCAGCCGAGGTACTGTTGTGGCATGCATGCTTATATAAAGATTGTGTAATTAAAGCATATTGTGTAAAGTGACACTTTTGTGACTCTTGCTTACCCATGTGAATGTCTATTGCATTTTCTCAGTGATGCTGACATCTCCTGTTCATGCCAAAGCAAACCAATTGGTCAGCTTGCAAGAGAGGTGGGCTTGTTTTCTGAGGAAGTGGAGCCATATGGTACGAGCAGGGCTAAGATACGACTGGATGCTCTGAAACGCATGGAGAAACAGCCTGATGGGAAATATGTGGTTGTCACTGGGTAGGATGCATCCTGAAATATAATTATGTGCATTAGCATAATCTTATAGTGTAGTAACTTTTCACAAGCGCCAAATGGGATCTTACAACACTTCATTAAGCATGGATCACACACTGCATTCACATCCAGCTTAAGCTCTGTCGTCGAGCAATTCAACAACAAACATAATGCTTTCAAAGTCAGTTCATTTTGTTATTGTGACCAGAATTACTTCCACTCCATTGGGCGAGGGAAAGCGCACCACCGCTCTCGGACTGGCTCAGGCTTTAGGGGCCCACCTGAATATCAACGCTTTTGCTTGCGTGCAAGAACCTACCCCAGGATCCTGTTTTGGTGCTAGGGGTGAGTGAGGGACAAACTTTTTTCCACCCAGGTTTCTAAGATTACAGTGTGTGCGGAATTATTAGGCAAATTGATATATATCATTGGAAGCCAATTTCCACTGAATAAGAAAAAATCCAAACTTATTACACACCAAGTCATAATAATGTGATAAAAAATAATGACATAAAAAGTCATAATAATGACTTTTAAAGTCATTAAAAGTACAAAATTATAAGATGAAAAAACCCTGACAAACAGTTATATAAATAAATTGAGATGAAAATTATAATTATGACAAAAGTCAATAGTCATACAAAGACGGAATTATTATGATATCAACTACGATGAAATTGTGACAAAAAGTTGAAATTATGAGATTTAAAAAATTATTTATGAGACGCTATAAAATCATTGCTGATTTACAATCTCATTGATCTATGTGAAAGCCTGTTTCAACTTCATTTCTCACAATTGTAAACTGATTTCAAACATTTGTGAATTTATTTCTCATAAACGCGACTTTATTTCTTAAAATTGGGACAGTGCAGCTTTATGTCTCACAGTGTGGCTTATTCCTTATTTTAAAGTTTATTCACAAAACTAGCAATTACGCATTTTATTTTAGACTCTGAGACGAAAACAGGCTTTTATAACACAAGTGTATTATATGTTTTTTTTTCTTTTTCACTTGAGGTCATGGGTTCATTTTGTTCACAGGGATTGCTGTTGGAGGTGGATATTCTCAGATTATCCCGTTGGAGGAGGTTTGTTTGAGACCCTTTTGCAAAAGAGATTTTAAAATATATCTCATCAAATGGAACGTGAATATTTTCCAACACATTGATCCCAGGTCAGCTTTCAGTCTTCAGGTCAAAATGAGCTAATTTCTGCTGCCAGTAAAGTGGTGATGGACACTATTAAAGCACATGCTCACTATGAGACCAAGCTCTCTGAGAAGGTCAGGTTTGTGTTTGATATGTGTGTGTGTGTTTATACTCATGTGTTTGTACAGTTTGCGTTTGGTATGATCTCACACATTTAAATCTTGCAGGTTTTGTTTGACCTGTTGGTTCCTCTCAGAAGGGGGCAAAGGTCCTTTTCTCCAGCACAGCTCAACCGAATGAAGGTAAGTCATAGAAAACACAGTCTATAGTAAGATATTCATTTCAAATCCATTGCAGAAGTATGATGACATGGTCACAGTGTCCTTCATGACCTGTAGAAACTGGGCATTGAGAAATCCGACCCCTTGGCCTTCACAGGAACCGAAATAAGACGTTTTGTCCGATTAGACATTGACCCAGATACTGCAACAGTATGTATCTGTGTCATAATTTCAATTTGACCTAGTGCCTTTTTTGAAAATGTAATTAAGGGTGATTTATTCTTTTTAATGGGTGTCTGCGCTGTTCAGGATCCTGGCTCTCTGGAAAATGAGATCATGGCTATACTGTCACTCAGCAGCAGTGTGGAGGAGATGCAGCAGAGGCTGGCCAAGATAGTAGTAGCTACAAGCAAATCTGGAGATCCCGTCACCACAGAGGATTTAGTCAGTATGTGTGTTCACATGTTTGTGTGTCTGTATATGTGTGTGATCTAATCTACACAACCTTGTCATCACAGGATGTGAGTGGTCCGTTGGCCATGCTATTGAAAGGTACCCTGAAACCTGTCTTGATGCAAACTGTAGAGGTAAGATTTAATAGCGCATAATGTTACATGACCACTGAAAATGTCATTGTCATATTTTCTGTATAAATATTTTAGAATCACTGCACACAGAATCCTTATTATTTATTTATTTCAGCTCTGTCAGATTCTGTCTCAGCACATCTCAGTCTTTCTCTCTAGGGTACACCAGTGTTTCTTCACACCAGCCCATTAGCTGATATTGCCCAAGGCAGTCCTTCCATTCTGGCAGACAAACTGGCTTTAAAAATGGTTGGATCCGAAGGTTTTGTAGGTAAAGAAGGAATCTAGTTTATATATATAGGGTTGTCAATTAAAATTTTTTATCTAATTAATTACATGATGTGTCGATTAATTAATGGCGGTAAATGTCTTTATGAGTCATTCATTCATTCATGCGAATCGTTCAAACGGCTGATTCATTCAGGAATTTAGTAAACGGCTCAGGCCCTGTCCCAAATGTAACACTTCATGTGCACTTTCGGTCTTGAGGACTTAAGACTGTGTTATACTTTCCGCATGAGCAATCCGGACGCGAACACGGACAGCGCGGACGCTGACTACTTGTATTTATACTACCGAAAGCATACGCTGATGGTCCGCTCTGCGGACGTGTTCCATACATGCGCATGCAGATCGGCTTGAACAGTAAACAAACATGTGAACAAACAGTTGCCCAGAGTTATTGCACATCTGGCTGTCTTTATATTGTTTTATCGACGGATTGTACAGGTTCGAGTAGCAACGGTCTTCTTCACACAGCCTGCGCATGCGCAGTTGGTGCTTTTGTAGCCTACTGACCGCGCGGACACAAAAAATGGGAGGCACGCAGATGTCCGCGAAGAGCCTCCGCGCACACTCTCCGATGACGATTTTTACGTCACGCATACCATAGCGGACCTTAGCGGGCTCGTGCAAGTGGAAAGTATAACATCTCGGGTGAAATATCGGGCAGGCGTCTCCACGCGGCCCAGTAGTCTGCCAGAGGTCTTGGGTGTTCTACGGTTGAAACGTACACCTGAGTACACCAGCGGGAAAAACTATAATGGGAAGATGTCCGATTGTTCTGTCGGGCCTGCCCACTGCCCCAAAAGTGGGAGCCTTGGAGGCCGTCATAAACGGGCCATGCTCGCATGACCCTTGGGCTTTTTCTCGAACTCTGAAGGCTGGAACGCGCAGAGTATCCGAGGAGGTGCTCGTCGTAAGGACTCGATCTAAAACTGCCCGAGGCGCAATATGCGGCGGGACCGTCAAGATCGGAGTCGGGAGGCCACAGCGAGAGAGTCGAATACGCTTGTGCGGTTCGTACACTCTCTCTAAAGGAGGGCCTGGCCTCCGAAGACGAGCAGAGGAATTAGGAACTGCTATTAGGGGCCTGAGGACGAGAGGGCTTGGCCGTTGAACTCAGGTCTAACCGCTTGCGTTGTAGCTAAGAACACAACCTTTTTTCTTTTTTTTTTTTTTGCTTTCGTACGGGCGACAGATGATTCGCTTCCTGAAGGAAATGAAATCTGATGAAAATAGCGCACAGCACGCTATATAGCTCACCTACTTGCGCTTTGGGGGCGGTGCTAAGCGCTATTTGGCCAATGAATTGGCGTGATGGTATAAGGGCTTCAGACATTCGTCACACCGAAGGTGTTCCCAAAGCGATGACGTCATCGCAGCATCGAAGTGAGCCTATGAGAGGGAACACAGGCTTTACAATGGCCGCTGCGTGCGCGTGTCCGTTAAGTCCACGAGACTGTAGGGCAGGGGTAGGCAACATCGGTCCTGGAGTGCCGATGTCCTGCAGAGTTTAGCTCCAACCCTGAAAAAAACCTCACCTGCCTGTAGCCTTACTAATCCTGAAGACCTTAATTAGCTTGTTCAGGTGTGTTTGATTAGGGTTAGAGCTAAGCTCTGCAGGACATCGGCACTCCAGGATCGACGTTGCCTACCCCTGCCGTAGGGTGTCCCATTCATCATTTTAACATTCAGAAGGGTGCTCGCGAGCGCCCCCTTCTGCTGAGCCGGCAAGCCTGCGAGCTAAGCAGCCAACTTCTAAAGATGGTCCTCACTGCAGAACACAAGATCCAGGGGGCGAGGTTGGATCCAGATCCAACTCCTCCCACCTTACATATACAGTGGGTACGGAAAGTATTCAGACCCCCTTAAATTTTTCACTCTTTGTTAGATGTGGATCCAACCCCACCCCCTGGATCTTTGTTCTGCAGTGAGGGGCTACTGGACTTCTACCTGGCAGTCAAAGCGGCATTATGTCACGAAAGTGCAGACTCTTGAGGAAAACCGTGAGGGTTTAAAGGGTTAAATGTACAACAGTGAGCGCAAGCTACATTAAAGTGATTATTACGTTTTGAATATGGATATTTTTCTTACAAAAACGCATTGATTCGCTACAGAAGGCCTTTGTTCAGCCCCCGGAGCCGTGTGAGACAGTTTTTTTTTTATGGATGGGCACATTTTATTTTAACTGGTTTTGGACTGATGCATGCAACACCCACTGAGTGCCATGAAACCGCTTGAAAGATCAAAGACAATTTTTAATATAACTCCGACTGGATTCGTCTGAAAGAAGAAAGTCATATATACCTAGGATGACTTGAGGGTGAGTAATTTATGGGCTAATTTTCATTTTTGGGTGAACTAACCCTTTAAGGTGCCATTTGGGACAGGGCCTCGCTTTATGATGGGGCTTTGATTCAACTGATTCGTTCAAAACGTGGATTCATTCACCGCTGTTTTGCTCGGAGACACACAACAATTCTGTTGTGGCTTTAATATTTTTGTTGGAAAAACTGAGCAAAAACAGACAATATTGTGTTTAAAATATAAAACAATATTAACTTCTTATTTACTGAACTGTTGTAGGCTATAAAAACTCGTGGTATTCGGACATAAGCAGCAATCGTGTTGCTCTCGCTGCTCGTGTGATATCGCCTATCATATGATATAAATATTGATTAGCTGATTGGCATTTCACCATATTCTAATTTGTTGAGATAGTGAGTTGGTGGGTTTTTGTTAAATGTGAGCCAAAATCATCACAATTAAAAGAACCAAAGGCTTAAACTACTTCAGTCTGTGTGCACTGAATTTATTTAATACACAAGTTTCACAATTTGAGTTGAATTACTGAAATAAATGAACTTTTCCACGACATTCTAATTTATTGAGATGCACCTGTATATATATTAACACATTTGCTTATAATTCTGTAATGCTGTACATTCTGCATAAATACACTACTGTTCAAATGTTTCAAAAATTAATTATTTTATTCAGCAAGGACACATTATATGATCAAAAGTGACAGTAAAGACGGTTTTTAATAGTGCAATTGAATTTGCAACTTTGATAATAATAATTTTTTAAAAATGTTTCCTGAACAACAAATCAGCATATTAGAAAGTTTTCTGAAGGATCATGACACTGAAGACTGGAGTAATGGCTGCTGAAAATTCAGATTTGCCATCACAGGAATATATTGCATTTTAAAATTTATTCAAATAGAAACCGGATTTTAAATACAATTTTAAATTGTAATAATATTCCACAATATTGCTGGTTTTACTGTGTTTTTGGGCCTTGGTGCGCAACCTTGTTGCATTTTGTTGACTTTTGAACCGTGGTGTATTATCACATCTAGGTTTAGGTTTGTGTAATAGAAACAACAAAAACTAATGCACAAGTCGTCACAATATTCAAACTCTGTCTAATCTACTCTTTCCTGTCTTTGCAGTCACTGAGTCTGGTCACGGGGCTGACATTGGCTTGGAGACATTTTTCAACATTAAATGTCGCTGCTCAGACCTGCAGCCAGATGTGGTAGTGATGGTGGCCACTGTTCGTACCCTGAAGATGCATGGTGGTGCCCCCCCTGTGAGTCAGACCCACAAATTTATAGACAGCTTTTCATTATATATTCACTTGAGCCTATAACACATAGATTGTGCTTATTAAGCACTCTTGTGCTTGTTCTCACAGAGGCAATATCTCACATTGTCTTTACACTTGTTTTCTTTCTTGTTTATAGGTCCAAGCTGGTTTGCCCCTTCCAAAAGAGTATTCACAGGAGGTAGTACACTCTTTCAAGTTGTGTAACCATTTTATGTACAATTCTGAATGTTCATATTTGTAAGGGTTAAGCCATATTACTGCAAGAAAATTTGAATGATATTTCTGAAAGTGAGTGGATGAGTTTAGTATATTTTACATGAGATATTTTCTGCAAAGCAGAACCTAAAGCAGCTGGAGAGAGGCTGTTGTCATCTGAAGAGACAGGTGGAAAATGCACAAGCATTTGGTTTGCCAGTGATCGTAGCTGTCAACAAATTCAGGTACAATATCAAACAGCAAACCAAAAGTGCTGTCTGTGTGTATTTTGTCTAGCTATTTGTAACTAGTCACACATTATTATCAATATCCATCCATCTATTTTCCATACCGCTTTATCTTCTGCAGGGTCATGGCGGGGATTATTACCCATGTGTACTATTTTATGCTTTTTCACTCATATATCTCTAATTATAATCTAATAATTACATTTTACGAGCTCACGAGCCAAACTGAACCACACACAGTACTCCTACTCTGAGTGAATGTGTGTGAAAATGGGCTCTGATTGTATTTGGCGTAGCTCTGATACTCACGCTGAGCTGGAGCTGGTGTGTGGCCAGGCGAGGCAGGCTGGAGCCTTTGAAGCAGTGCAGTGCACTAACTGGTCTGATGGGGGCGCTGGAGCGCTGGCTCTGGCAGAAGCTGTTCAGAGAGCAGCTAAACTACCTGGACAGTTCAGGTTCCTCTACGACCCACAGGTGAGAAGTGGCATAGTGGGTAAGATTTGCACTGGCAACTTCAAAAAAAATGTAGCTTTAAATCCCACTTTTACAACTGAAACTGATACTAAATGTACTGTACTTTGCTTTGTGTAAAAGCATCAGCTGATTAACTAGGTGTTAGAGGAAGTGAAAGGATATTTGTTTGCGGCATCATTAAATTCCTTATACAAGTACACAGTGGAGCAATTTTACTTTCACTCTGGATTTTTCATTACCCAGTGTCTTTGTGCTCTTCTTTCCCACACATATTCTGAGCTCAATTAACACTTTATATATAGAGCTGTTTCATTAGCAGCCAATGACTTTATAATGCATGAAATCTTTTTAATTGACAAGGCCTAAATATAACCAGCATGAAAACTTTTCATAGCAAATTAAGGCTAGGAGGAAGTCTGTATGTATTAAGTACAGAAAGGTTCCACTGGTGGAATAAAGCCAAAATCCATTATTCATACTAATGCATTATTAAACACAGATAAATGGCTATTTTCAGATTCCAGCTGTCGATAAGTTAAGGACTGTGGCACAAAAGATGTATGGTGCAAAAGATATCAAGCTGTCTCCAAAAGCAAAAGAAAAGCTTGCGCTTTATACAAAACAGGTAAACTTCATTTTCATTATAATTCTGTTTAATTATATATACATATAGCAGACTAAGAAATAGTATTCATAAACCTCTCCGATATTTGTTTACTTATAGAACATACTTTATTAATGAGATGTTTGTCATCAAATACAGTATATACTTTAACACTAATACTAATACTCTGTTAATTGATGTGGGTTGTACTAATTAAACAACTCATTGAAGCAACTCAGAGTTTTTAAATAAAACATTGTATGACATATTGTGGATGGAAAATTTTGTGTAACAGAGTTGAAAGAATGAGTTTGTAATGTATGCCTGTCTGCCTGAGGCAGAGTGTAACATTCTCTCTTATTCCACTTCTTTTTTTCATCATCTTTGTTTTTCCTCTTTTAAAGGACTTTGGGAATTTGCCAGTTTGCATAGCTAAGACACACCTGTCCTTGAGTAATGACCCTATGTCGAACTTCATGCTGCCCATAACTGATATCAAGGCCAATGCTGGAGCAGGTTTTCTCTGCTGTCTGACTGAATCGGTGAGCTTTATACTCCATATCTATATATATAATATTAGAACTAGATATATTAATACTCACGTTCTAAATTTGAGGTCAGCATGATTTTTTTTATTATTATTTAACAAGGAATTTGTTAATTAAAGTGAAAAGGCGATGACAAAAGTGAAGACATACTGTTACAAAAATCTATTTTTTTGTATATAAATCTATTTCAGCTTTCTATTTCAGGACCATCTCTATTTCAGAAAAAAATCAGCTTTGCCATCACAGGAATATAATACATTTTTAAAATTTATTAAAATAGCAAACAACCAATTTAAATTGTAATGACATTTCACAATGCTACTGCTTTTACTGTAGTTTTGATCAAATAAATGCAGATTTGGTAAGCGTTAGAGACTTCTTTCAAAAATATAAAAAAATCTCCAAATGTTTTAATGGTAGTGTATGAGACTATATTCCCATTTATTATTTTTAGCGACTTGTTCAGCATCATAATTTACAACTGATATGTGTCTCCGAAACTAATTTAAACAGAAACATAAGACACAAATCAAATTTATACTTTTAACTGGTGGTGTACATAACTGCATCAAATGAGCCCAATCACATTACACCATCTCCCCATACCTGAGGAAGGAAAAACATAATAGCAAGTGATTGTTGTTGTCAACCATTGTTAATGATTACTGGCTGAACACACTAAAGGGAGATAAAATGATGAGATTACATGAACACTGAGGTGGTTGACCTCTAATCAGATGATGTCATTGGTTTATTTCTGTCCTCCTCAGTCAGTCACTCATCGGTTGAGCCTACAGTGCAGAAAAGAAAGAGAGAATATTTGGTCACACATGTTGTGGATATTTTTATCCAGACACGTTGCTAGGCTGCATGCCTGTGCTAAAAATGAGCTGTTCAACAAAATCCACTGGTGGTCCAAGTGACCTTATCCAACAGTTTTGTTCATTATGTAAGTCAATTTATTAAACCGCTCTTCAGGGTAGCAGTCATTTTCATATGCGGTTTCGTAACTTGGCTCAGCATGATTTTGTTTAGCTCATTGGACTGTTTTTATTTTATTTATTTTTTCTGTTCATTGCTTCAGCTAGCTTTTTTTGTCTTAGGGGAAAAAACATAATTGGGTGTATTATTAAGACAGCAAAATAACTCCTCCATGATAACACCAGATTGACTAATTTCTTCAAACTCTCCAACAGACAAAAACAGAAATGGATGATCCCATGTGGCCTTGTTTCCATGGCAACAACCTTTACAGTGAAAGCAAGTAGTGCAATGGTTACTCACTAAGATGGGCAAGCTGAAATTGGTTTAATTAATGGCCAATCAAACTTTTAGTAAGTGGAAAGAAACAGTTTCCTTTTAACATGGCTAAATGATTTCTAAAACCTACAAATACTCTTAAGTCAAATAGTGGCATCATATTCTAGCTCTGTATGATCAACATGTATAGTATTTTCAAGTATTTTCATGCAACTGCTGTTTTTATTTGCTATAAAAGCAACTAATTATGTATTTTTCACTGTATTAAGTGTAAATTTGTAAAAGACAAATGATGTTGCTCTGTATTTTAATTCACTCCAGATCTCACAGTTATTACGCAGTGCTTCTTGATCCATATGATATTTTTAGACATGACTGAGCTTTAGCAACACAGAACCAATTGTCTGTCAGTATTTTCCCTATTACGCTAACGTTTGTCAGTATCATTGAAAGGCACTGTTGATTTTATAGATAATGTGTAAATATATGAGATAGCGTAATGTCTATATGTTTACTCTATATGCTGTCTTATTTGACTCCAATAAAATCTTGGCTTAGCCTTTAATTAAGTTTCCAGTTGCTATAGATACTAAGCTTGCCAACCTGATTGTAGACTATAATTAGATAATTGTATATTTGTCCAGCTTGTTAGTCCAGTTTATTTTTAGCCTCTTCTTCAATACACGTTACCCAGCAGCCATTGCTGCTGTCCAGTAGTCAATGATCACTGTCAATGTGTCCCTTACAGTTATCTGAAGCTGTGTGACTAGAAAAGCATTCTGTTTCTATGGGGTAAAACCATGTGCGTATACCATGCTGTGCTGATATTGAATTTGAGCTAATCAAAAATGAAACCCAACATTTCGGAGTCCTATTTTAACAAAGGATTGCTGGTTTATGTGTTAATTTGGTTTAAAATGTTATTACATTCATACATAGAAATGTTAAACACCTTTGTATGCAGATACTTACAGAAACTCATATAAAAGGCGTTATCATATTTTAGTACATTGCGCTTTGTAAAATTAAAGTTGAATGGGTTTGTCACCATGAAAATAGAGCCATATTTGCTAAGTGGGATACTGAGTGTGCATCTGGCCTGTTTGATTCAGGGGTTAGTTCAAGACATTGCCACCAGGTTTATCAGTATGAGGCAGCCTATTCAAGTGAACCGGAGTAAACTCCGCCAGACCTAAATACATTTGTGTGGTAGCTTTGTTGAGTACTTTGTATGTTTTTGGTGTTCTGGTGCGGCTTTCAAGGGCATATTTTCCTCAGACCTCTGGGACCTAACGTCACTGAGCATTAGCATTGGTGGCTTTGGGCTTGAAATAACATTTCATGCATGAGATGTCAAGACTTGTGTCATATATATCCTGAGTGAAAGAAGCAATCCCTCTTCTGAACGAAGTTTAAAACATGCCTGAATGATAAAAAAGGCTGCTGTCCGACTAAAAGGTCCATAAGGAAATGTCTGCTACTGACATAGATATAAATTAGACCCTGGGAAAATAAGATAACAGGTCATATTTGCACATTTGTCTTTTGCAAACATCAAGCAAGCCTCCAAATGACAATTAATTTATGTGTGCTATCTGCTCATCACGGACATTTCATTTAATTCCAGATTAGATTTTCAGTCGTTATGTGTCATAGAATAACAGTTACTCTTAAAAATAAAAGTTCCAAAAGGAAGTTTTCACAGCGATGCAATAGAAAAAAAATCTTTTTTGGTTCCACAAAGAACTTTTCAAGGAACAGTTCTTAAAAGAACTATTTTATTTCTTAGTGTGAAGAATATTTTAATAATATAACCAACCTTTTTCCAGACCCTTTGGTGGAATGGAAAGGAATGGATGGAGCCATCAATGCCAATAAAGAACCTTTATTCTTTAGAGTGTAGCCTGCAAATTTAGCCCTTTTAGGTTAGGGTGATTTTTTATTTAAATTTTTTTATTTTCTAAACAAAAATGTAAAGAACTGTTATGTTTTTGGGTGTTTATATATACACCCCAAAACATAACAGTTCTTTACTACCTGTGCATTGCATTAAATGGGTTTACGGCATACCTGCCAGCCAATCAGAATCCAGTATTCCGACAGACCATGGAATATATATATATATATATATATATATATATAAAATCGTGTGTGTGTGTGTGTGTGTGTGTGTGTATGTGTGGTTCAGGTATACAACAAAGATGGCAATATCCAAAAACCTTGTCCTTGTATGGACATTTTTTGGCCCCCATGAGGAAACGATCTTATAAATCATACAGAGTGAAGTTTTTTGAAAATCTAAAAATGCAGAAAGTTTCCTGTAAGGGCTAGGTTTACGTGTAAGGTAATAAAAATACTTTGTACAGTATAAAAACCATTACGCCTATGGAATGTCCCCATAAAACATGGAAACCCAACATGTGTGTGTGTGTGTGCGTGTCACAATAATCAGTTTTTACACACATTATTTATAACAATTTATGACGATTATAATTGTCCCTTGTTTTGGCATAATTTTCATCAGGACCAACATTCTAAATAGAAAATAAATGAACAAAACTTAGAATGCTTGGTAACCAAGGAGACAAATTTGCCAGTTATGAGATGAAATGCAGGCATTTAATGTGCTAAGAAAAAACAAGGTAGCCTAATTATCACATAAACCAAATATATTATTCATAATTTCCAGTTAAGTTGTCATACCTATCAAATATTCAAAATTATTTGAAAACGATGTACACTAACCATTAATTGGACATTTTGAACATTGTAAGTAGATAGCCTAAATTAAACTAATGGAAGTGTGAAATGCGTTCCAGGGGCCAAAAGTAGGCTACTAGTTGCCTTCTTGTTAGTGTTTTTTTCCCCCGACTTTTTTTTTATGGATAAAGGTGGGGAAAACGTGTCAGGAAATTGTGTATGGCGAGTGTGTATGGTCGCCGTGATGGATATCAATAATATCTTCACATTAGCAGAGCCTCCTCCATGTTGATTGGATGGGTGATCGGCACGCTCACGTAAACCGTCAATCAGTTGGTCGTCATGGAAACAGGCGCGTAAAGTGCTGTGAGTCGGCGCAAGTCTCTGAGCGCGGCAGATCTGTGAGGGGATTTATAAACGCTCTTGGAATCTCATCGCCCCAGACAACCGTGAAAATAGTTTACGTCGTGCTCTGTGCTTTACAGGTAGGTGTTTTAACTTATTATTAATTAGTACATTGTTGTAGTACTTTTTTAAATATTAGTTAACATGCTGTTCTGAGTTATCTTTAATAACCATATAGATTAAGTTAAAGTAAGGACCGTTTGCATTCGTCTCAAATTTACAGACGTCACAAACAAAATAGGGTTTTGTCGGAATAGCCTTCGAGTTTTGACTTTGCACTGAGATACATTTATTCCTGTAGCCTATCATTTAAAGAAAGTGTTGGGAGATAAAGTTATTATTTGCACTTAATTGTATTTAGTTCACTTTTACTGTTAGCAAAACGCCTATTGAATTCTTTATATAGCCAAAATGATGTTTTTAAAGAGACTTTTCATTGGTGTCACACCCAGTGTGAGTTCATGTTGTTTGTGCTATAAACATTGTAGCACATTGCAGATGTCATCTCTCAGTATGATCAAAATATAAAGATTTCAAATTAACAATAGCCTATATCAAAAAGCTTATTACTGAACACAAATCAGGCAATAGATATGTTTCAATCAACAAATGAAATACAGAAAACCTTTAACTTCACCAAGACAATGTTTTGTGTTGGTTTGCAGCATCTCCACATCTTTAAACTGACGATATGTAAGCAGAGAAAACACCCGCTTGTGTAATTGATCCAGTATTGTCAGTTTGGACTATTATTGACTTTGGTACAGTTTGATTAACCATGTCCACACAAGAGAAAGAATTACCCGACAGTCAGGAGAGGGGGTGTTTGAAGAGAAAACTGACGGGTCCACCGAGACTTTTGCTGGGGAAGTCAAAATCAAGGGAGAAACTGGAAGGTAAATCTCAGAGAAGGCAAAGACAAGGTAAAAGTTGTGATAGCACAGCGGAGAATAATGATCAAGAAAATTATGGAAATGAATCCTCACTTATTACCCACCACAGCCCAGAAAACCCCTCAGAGGAGAAGGAAACCCAGCCAGATGCTCCAGGAGATACCTCAGGAATTCTTGTAACATTGGAGCATAGTGAAAGCAAAGATGAAAATATGGAAAGCAAAACAAAAATGACCAGAAGCACTTCAAAAACATCCATTAAAAGGACGTTTTCCTCACTCTTCAGGTGTGGAAATAGGGAGGAATCAGAGAGAACAGAAAACGAGACTTTGAATCCTCAAAAAACAAAGAAAAACAGAAACAAAGCTCAACACAGTATGTGTAACTCCATGGATGAGAATAAACTGAGTGATGTAAACCAGGAAGTTCCAAATGGGACAAGTAAAACTAGGCCTTTCTTTACATTATGGCCCCTTTGTAAGAGATCTACCACATCCAATGTCAATCTAGGAAGGGGATGTAGAGAGCAAGACAATAGCATGGTTTTTCAGGAGATAACGGCAACAAAAGGTTTGACATTTAAAAAGATCTACCACATCTTTCCAAGAAAGAAGAAAGCATATCATATTGATCAGTTTGAGTATAATGCTCCCAAGGAATCACAAAAAGAAGAAACTGATCAACTGAATCAATCACCTGAGGCTGCTTTGGACAGTTCCAGTATAGAAAAAGAAGAGAACCAAAAGGAAGAACAAGACATAAAAGCGGAATGCATTCCAGAGACATTTACATTCAGTGCAGAGGTGAGCGTTAACACACATATTGAGTCTGACCACATGGATGAGAAGAAGGAAATATGTATTGACCAAGATGTTAATATAAATAAAGAAGAAAACCAGGTATTAAAAACTAATGGTGTTTTGGATTCTGAGGTTCCTCCGTCGTGTTGCAGTGAGTTTCCAGGCACATCATCAGGTGGTGATCTGCTAGTCTTAATTGAGAAGCCTATTAAAAATTATGTCAAATGCAAGCCAGTGATTACTATAGAGCAAGCATATTCATCAGAGGAAGAGAACATGAATGAGACGCCTCAGTTTGATGGTCTCACAGTGAATGGATCCTGGCAACATTTAAGAATAAACAGCCTAACGATCAACACACTGCATCCTTCTGACCTAAATATGTCTCCTGAACTGGACCACAGCCATTGTAATGAGACCTTACTGATTCAGACGGCAATTTCAATGGTGCAAGCAGCCATTCGTGGCGCTGTGGAGCAACTCACAATCGAACAGCAGCACAATCAGATAAGTTTGGATAATGCGTAACCACACATATCTATATTCTTTATTCAGCAAATGGTTTCATATTTCTCTATGATGGTATAAATAAAGCTGTGTGTAACAGATGGAAAAAAAGAGAGGAGGAATTGGTGTGTATAAACAAACAATTGTAATATTTATTATTGATGTCGGATTGTGGAAAAGTTTGTAATTTTATGTCATTTTAATGCTGTAAGTTTGTACTTGCATGATTAACTTTTGTCATATATTCATTAACGTTACCTTCTATTTTTCCTATTTTTTTATATGGCAATGTCACTGCAGTCTAGTTTCTATAGCAATGAATATCCCACAGGACTCTGAGAAGGCAACAAGCCACATGCTTATGATATGTTGTGTGAAACTGCCTTCCATCACCATTTAGGGCAACGTTTTTAATGAAAATATGTGGTCTGAGAAGTACCCAGGTGTGCATATAGGATGCTCTTTTCAGATTTAAATGAGGCCCTAACTAGGGCTGGGTATCGATTCAGATGTTCAAATTCGATCCGATTTCGATTTTCAAGCTCTCGATTCGATTCGATTTAGATTTTCGATTCGATTTTTGATTTCAATTCTCGATTCGATTTGACTATATGAATGAATATAGATTTAATACAAATCCTATATTTATAAAAAATGAACAGTGAACATAAGATTACAAATGGTTAATTAATAGGAAATTAAGAGCCACAAACCTGTATATTAAACACTTTTTATTTTAGGTACACTTGGATACAATAAAACAAAACCCCACTATATATTTCAAATGCATACAATGAATAGACAGAATTTTGATGCAAGATGAAAAACTGATGCTGAAAATTGGACAAGTCAGAACAGTCGCATGCCTTGATCAAACAGGATCAGGTTATTTTATGTTTAAGACAAAACAAACATAAAATCTCACAGCATTAGCTGTAACACGGAGGCTGCAAGCCTATGAACGGTGTAGGAAAACTAATACTGGCTTTTGGGTGATAGTTCACCCAAAAATAAAAATTCTGTCATCATTTATGCATGTATGAATTTCTTTTCTTCTGTTGAACACAAAAGAAGATATTTTGAAGAATATGGATAACCAAACTGTTTTGGTCCCCATTGACTTCCATATATTTTTCTCCATACTATGGAAGTCAAGTCAATAGGGCCCATCAACTGTTTGGCATATAGCTTTGTTCTTGTCCACAGTATCTTTGTCATCGTGCTTGCGAAATCTAAAATGCTTCCATACCTCTGACTTTTTATGTGAAGGCTTTATTAAAACTTTAATAAAAAACTTTATTAAAAGTATGTCATCTTTTGTCAAATTCTTAAAAAAATTATATTTTATAAGCTTTTTAAAAATTGTAATTAAAACGACAGAATAAGAACAAGTAGAATAAGAAATATAAGTTACCAATCAAATTAAATCAGTATTAACAAAATGAATTTGTAGAGGTGGCACAGAAGAACACAAAAGTGGCTTGGTGTACTTTCAGACATTTAATGAGGCTCAGAAGTGGAATGAGTGCAATTAAATCCATAAATTCATGATGATATTAATGTTTTAAATATAAAATTTTGAATATAGAAATATTAAATGATTTAAATAACTGAAAAGATACTTTTAAAATGAAACAAACTGCCAGCAGGTGGCGGTAAGTCACTGATTTTTATCACTGAATCATTCATTCAATTGATTCATTCAAACGGCTGATTCATTCAGGAATGAAGCAAGTGACTGTATTTATGAATGGGTAATCATGAATCACTGACTCACTAGATTCATTAAAAAAAAAACGTTCATTCATAAACGAAACACCGCTGTGTTTGAATGGAGATACGCTGCGGCTCCGCTGTGTCTTTGTTTTAAACTATTTTCGACGACGAAATAGAGCAAAATCAGACAATAGTGTTATAGTCAGACAATGTAAGTCACTTAATATTAACTGTTTGTTTATTGAATTGTATTGTATTAAATCAGTATCACATTTACAAACTCCCTTAAAAAAGCTGGCACTCATCTTAGTTCATCTCGATCTCACATTTATAATCAACGAAGCTCTCTACACTGCGCAATGAATCTCTCACTTTGCTTATGAAAGGATTCATGAGATATGTCTGTGATACATTACTCAAAGCTGCAAAAACACGTAGAAACATTTGAAGCTCCCCTGAGCGCAATCACAAGTATGATGATGATCGGGTCAGTCACACCGGTGCTCCTAAAAAAATGTTTATAGTCGCACGCAGTAGTTTTCAGTCGCAAATGAAACTGAAATAGTCGCACTGTAGAGCCCTGCATCTAAACTTTTCTAAAGACAGCAAGTTCCCCTCAGACATGGATTCATAAACTACCCCTAAATGAATCGCGATTTGTTTAGCATCTCAACCGATTTGAATCGTCACATATTTGAATCGATTTTCAACCAGCTCGCGGTTAATCGTTACATCCCTAACAATGAGCAATAGCTACATTTGCTACAAAAGTTATTAATCTTTGTTAAAAAATA
>NW_015657574.1:1522763-1528422 GCF_001515625.1 Sinocyclocheilus rhinocerous | reverse complement strand
TGAGATATGTCTGTGATACATTACTCAACGCTGCAAAAACACGTAGAAACATTTGAAGCTCCCCTGAGCGCAATCACAAGTATGATGATGATCGGGTCAGTCGCACTGGTGCTCCTAAAAAAAAGTTTATAGTCGCACTGTAGAGCCCTGGAAGGCGGTGTTGTCGTCAGGAACGCACCTGAATCCGCCATTTTAAGCAATGAATGAATGATGGACTCTCCGTTGTAACATCGCGCAAGGCAAATAAGGGGGTGACATCTAGTGGATTAGACTAGTAATAAGATTAACGTAAATCTTATGTTCAATGTTTGCGGAAATAAATATGGAAAAAAATCGATTCGTGGCCTTCGAGAATCGATATTGAATCGACCACATTTTAAAAAACGATATATCGAAAAATCTTTTTTTTTTTTGCCCAGCCCTAGCCCTAATTGAAGCCTTCAGTGAAATTGTTAGATGTTTAGTCACTGTATACTGTACATCTCAAGCTTGGGAGTTACGCTTAAAGATAATGACTACACAGAGTTGGCAGCAAAGATTATGTTTGCTTTTGTGACTACATGCTACTCTCTTGTGGCATTGAGATGTTACTACAAGACGGTCAATTATGGGATAGTTAAGCAAAAATGAAAATTGTCATGGTTTACTTACCTTCATGTTGTTACAAACCTGTATGATTTTTTTTCCTCTGGGAAAAACAAAAGAGAATATATTGAATAATGTTTCAACACTTTTTGTCCATACAGTGAAAGTCAATGGGGACCAAAACTACACTGAACTCCATTGACTTTCATTGTAAAGACCAAAAAAAAAATTATACACCGGTTTGGAATGACATGAGGGTGAGTAAATAATGACAGAATTTCATTTGAGGTGAACAATCCCCAGTCAGTGCCAAGGAAACCAATGACAAGTATATGACCAAAGCAGATGCATTATAAAACAGTTTATTCAATATGCCATTTATTTAAAAAAAAATACCCAAACACATTATCACACAATGGCACTGAGGGCTGATGATGAATAAAATCGAAAGGGACTGTTTAAATGCACTACACAAGTCACACAAATAACACAAATGCAAGTTTTGCTGTTTTAAAATACTCGTCACAGTACACCAGCCTCGATTTTGAGTATTCAATGAATATAACTGCAAAAAATGGTGCTTCGACATTTCAAATACAGCACAAAGAAACCATGTCTACTATTAGTGATGTCTTGAAATTGATAAATCATTCTGAATAAAACATTTTGTCATGTCTCAGCTTTTGAAAATGACCTGTCTGCTTTTGAAACATCACTGAATGTTCCATTGCTAATTCCATTTTGTCAAAAAGTGTTATATTAGACATTTACAGTGGCATTGTCCCATCTTTGTAGTTATGTCTCGGTTTATGTAGTAAGATTGTTAGCAAACGTAGATTATACTCTGTGTTCCATACACAATATAATCGTGAAAGACTTTCAACATATTAAAAAACTTTTAGAAAAGCACCAGTTGCACACATTCATTTGATAGAATATTCTGATTGTGTAGATGTCTTGGACAACTTTGCACAAATAGGCACTGTTCACTTAACTTGAAAAATGAAAAACAGCTGGATTTGGTTCAACTGGCTGAGCAATAGTTTAAGTGCTTTTCTTAACAGAGATGTTTGGCAAAAATGTTCTAAGGCACTGAACCAGTTTCTTATAGTCTTATATTTAGGGAAGAAATCATTTAGACTCTACGCTCAGTCAGTTTCACTCGTTAGGCCACAACCCAAAAATAAACAAGAAATAATCATGTTATTAGCTTAAGCTGGCCTCTGAAAAAATATATATATTTTGATTGTGGTCAAATGTGGCACTTCATAGTGCTATTTGAGTTTCATGCGCATGTGCTTGTCAATCTAATACTTCCTTTAAATATATAATTGATCCAACAGTGTTCAGTCATCCAAGAGTCAGCAACATCATTATACAACAACACTACAATCATCAAGACATTATAATTATAATTTGTGTATGTTTTAACACTGACAAGGACTTTTGTGACAGGACAGAAGTGCTGAGGCAGAAAACAAAATTAGGTAAAGGAAAATTACGGGTTTAATAAAAGTTAAGCTCAATCGACAGTATTTGAAGAATAATGTTGATTGACACAAAATAATTTTGACTCGCCCCCTGTTTTCTTAAAAAAGCAAAAATTGAGGATATCGCAAAGCACATTGGAATTTAAATGAATGGGGACCAATTTTAGAGGAATTAAAAGCATAAAAATACATTATTCTGTTAAAAACCAAGTACTATGTCACAAGCACTGTACGCATACTCCAGTGTATGCATAAAAACTGAAGTATACTTTGGCCTTTATGTTGTCATGGAGGTTGTAAAATTGGATACATCTTTATTTTTTTAACAAATTAAAATCATGTTTGCTTATGTCTTATTGAAACAGTGAGTATGTATATTTTTACAGATTGGCCCTATTCTACTGTAAATGCCTCACTGTAACCAAGATTTTTGCTCCTTTTTTTTTTTTAAGAAAATGAGGGACAGGTGGAAATTAATATTTGTTGTAATCAATCTACCACAAATGCTTTCGACAGAGCTTAACTTGTACTAAATCCAGAATATTCCTTTAACAGACATTGTGTGTTCGCATGAATATATGTCAAACGCTACGTCATTCCACAGTCACTGCATCCACGCTCTCCTGAGAGACCTCAGAGTCCAGTGAGTAGCAGGAGCTGACGTTATCCTGAGTGTCCTTGGCTGCCTCCTCTCCCGTGGCTGTGGTAATATCTGGCTGGCCCTCGCAGCCATGGAGCAGCTGCCCGCAGAAGCGGCTGTAGCGATGGTATCGCAGCGGCTTGCCCACATGTGCGAACATGTGCTCCTGCAGCTGGCTCTTCTGTGAGAAGTGAAGGTTGCAGACGGCACAGGCCATCTTTCGTTTTCGCGTGAAGGCTGCCAACGGGCTGCCGCTCCGTCCGGTCCCACCACCTCGCCTGAGTTCCACGGCCAGCTCATCTGCCAGGGCCTGACTCTGCCGTAAGGCCTCCTCCAGACTACCAGAGTCTATGCGCTCCTTATGAGGCCGCCTCTCCTCTAGGGACTTGTGCTCCCCGGTTTTGTCCTCTGAAGGGCCTTCCATCAGACCGCTAGGCTCAAGGGCACAGGCTGCGTGGGTAAATAGGTGCTCTTGCAGGCCTTCAGGTGACAGACAGTGTTCACCGCAGCGGGGGCATAAAAGCGCTAGAGGGCCATCTTTGAACAGACCCAGACTCACCTGGGCTGGGGAGAGAGAGCAAGGCTCTTTTTCGCCTTCCTGTTGTTCTTCATCCTCTACCCTTTCCTGTTTGATCCGTGCTGAAATGTCGTCCCCCGAGGCCACCGAGGATGCGGTGCGGAAGCTTTGAGGCTGTCGCTCAGACGTAATGCCCTCCAGCCCTACAGCGAGAGCTAAACGGCCATGTGTGCGGTCGGCCCTGGTGCTGGAGCGGCCGTCCTCAGGGTCCCGTGAACCGCCAGCCTTCAGGCCAGAGTTCTCTTTACTGGCCAGCTGTGAAGAGATCTGGATGCCATACAGGTTGGACATACGGATGGGCTCAGAAGATGCATCGGGGCCGCCTTCGCCTGTTTTGCGGCAGAGCTGGTACGCGTGGAGGAACTTGATGCCTTCTTGAAGTCTGCCCTGGTCAACGGGTTGTTTGGGACCCATGCCTGTGTACATGATGTGTAACAGGTAGCTGAAGACATCTGGTTGAATATCTGTGGGCTGGATCTTGATGCACTCACTGAAAAAGCAGGAAAGTAATTAAAAATACAATCAGCAATTTATTATTTCTTTTAAAGTATGGTTATTAAGCATTTGTAATATATTTAGCATTATTAATAATATGCTACAACTTTTAATGTTTATCAATCAAGCTATCTTGACTTCCTCCCCATGCTTATTTGATTAGCAGAGTAAGCATGATGGGTGACCCGTACACTTCAAGATACATTTCAAAATGGAGTTTTTGCTAACCTGGACTGGTGGATGAAGATCATTTTAAAATAGTTTGAGAAGGCAGCAAGGACTGCACGGTGAGCCTTGAAGTATACGTTGCCAATGGCAACAGTGCAGTCACACAGAAAGCCAAACTCCCTTTGGACATTCAGCTGCTGCAGGAGGAACAAACTATGGCCAGACACGTCCATCTCAACCTGTTACATACATACATGCATAGAAAACAAATGTCAACCAAATAAATTCTTATGCATAATTTGAATAGCCTACTCTCCTGTAGTACACTGGGATTAATAATACTAGCATTTACCTATTATTCAGAGTTTATTCAGTCAACATTTCTAGCAACATAAATTTTCTATCTACTGTGTTATCAAATAAAAATGCAAATAAAAAAACTATGATCTATGATGAAAATTCTTTCAGTTTCTGTTTTTTTTTTTTTTTTTTCAATGTCATAGGCTATTACAAAAAAAAACTATTTTGTTCAGGTAAATTACAGCAACCTTAAGAAAAACGTATTGATATTACTGAATAATGTACATTTGAATACCATAGCACATACTTTTAAACTAGATTCATAATTTTTGTTTTCTCAGACATTTTTATTTTTTCTTGTCCCAAGTGTCTCTCAACATGATGGACCAGCAAGTGCCAGAACCAACCAATGAAGTGACTCTCTGAAGAGCCTTAGTTGACTAAGTAACTGGCGACCTCTATCGATCAAAATAGCCATAATATTTTAACATTTTTTGAGACAAACCAGCTGTTTACATCTGGATAGGATTGCCATTTTTTACAGTGAAACCTACAATGACAATGCTTTGGTGAATTATATTCTTACATTCCTCATAAAAACAAATTACTCGGAAATTTCGTAAGAACTACGTTGTACGTTTTTCTTAATATATAACTTAAATCTACAGCAGAATTTCACATTGTATCATTGTATGTAATTTGACTTTTCTTAATATAAACGGAGAAACAGCAACGACTGACTTGTATTCAATGTTTACACCGCAACATTTTAAAATATTTGCATGCCGACCTGACCAGACAATACCTGACAGCGATTTCTTAAAATCATTACACAAAAGGACATTTACAAACAGCAATGTTCGTCGCATAAGAAAAATCCATGAATGAATGGATAATACACAAAATAGCGTGTAGGAGCTGTTTAGTTCGTGCTTCTGTTATATACATGTTCTGACTCCCAGCAGATTTGTCCGCGACAGAATCATAATAATTTTCACTCGTCTGGTCTACACCTAATCAAGTGTTGTCGAAGAAACGGTGTTTTCATGCACCTTGGCCAACAAAGCATGCATGTACCAAAGCACAGACATAATGCATTCACACGGTCCCCAAAAAAATGCGTTCTTACCAACTATACGAGAGAAACGGATAATAGTTTCGTGTTTGTTGCAGCAGGAAAATTCTCTTATGGTCTCGCGGTTCTTCCTAAGCGATTGACGGCTTAGCTTGTTATCCGTCACGTGACCGTACTGTACATTAGCTGATCCAGACGCACACATAGTGGAAACATACTAAGCAAATGCTTGTATTTACATGCTCGTTCGATATGTTTCTGTTATTTTGTGTCGAATGATGACTCAGGTGCATATATATATATATATATATATATATATATATATATAT
>NW_015657574.1:1513361-1522732 GCF_001515625.1 Sinocyclocheilus rhinocerous | reverse complement strand
TATATATATTTATATATCAGTTATATCTAGTGAGGGAAAGTCCTCAACGATGCGTGGATTATGACAATTTGCATTGACGACAGCGCAAAGCCAGTTTTGCAAAAGGGTCTGACAGACCTGAAGCACTCATGAAATTGTTTTAGTGTAACACACATATGTAGGAACACCTCTAACAATTTAAACACTTGACCAATTATACGTCTTTAAACTCATCTGTTTTATAACATTTATCACATAGGTAACTATGCTACAATAAAGATCTAATCAGATGGATTTTGGTAATGTGCCATTAGTTATGGTGTGGATTTACGATTAGTGTGTGTGTGGTAAATGGCTTGTGATGATTTTTACTATGTAAATAATTCTTGGACAAAATTTAGTAAGCAGTCAACTGACTTTGACTGTATAAAAATTAAATATATTTTTAACTTGTATATGAGAATTGCAATTGTTTAAAATTGTACATTTTAAACATGTTTGTTAATGGCCTATAAAAGCTAGCCTATGTGATCATGTAATAAAATATTACATAATATTTTATAATATATATATTTATGTATATAATATTACATAAATAGTACAAAAATAGTGATGTTTCTGATGTTTACATCAGAAATCAGACTTCCCATTCCATAAAAGCAAACTTTTTTGCAGAAATTCAGTTCTCTAAAATGCTTGGCATGATGGTAATGACAGCAATACAGAGGAAAGCGAGGAAATGTGTAGGCGTAATGTAAACACATTAAAAAAAACAAATCATTTGAAAGTAGTTCTTCTGGAAAAGGTGCAAAATGTAAGCTATATAACACCATTCTATTTCGTTTCCAGTACGAATGTGACCGCAAGGGTTCGTCCTGAAGAGCATATTTTCATACATGGTTTGGTTGCATTTTCACTGTGCTGCGCGTGCTGGGGCGTGCTGGATTTGCGTGAGCGGGGCCGGATTTCAGTGCGGTGATAGAGCTCGCAGAGCGGCTGTGCGGAAGTACTTTCATCCGCGCTGCACAGAAGGGGCTTCGCCCTCGAGATTAGCTATTCTCGTCCCAAGTTTTCGCTTGGACGTAGGCAAAAGGGGTGGAACTTCTTCGCTCTGTGTTTTAACTTGAATTCCGTCGTTCGCTACAAGTTAGCGCCCATTACCGTCGGTGAGTATTTTCAGTGTGTTTTGCGTGTAAACACGAGCTGCAGTAATGCGAAGCTCATTGCGTATGTGCGGGAAGCTGCGCGGGGGTGGCACTTGCATGCTTGCGTGAGAGATCTCCCTACGACAATGGTCAGATATATTCGGTTATGCCGTCTCTTAAGTAACAGAGCCTTTAAAAACTTTATGTTGTCACTAAGGATAATTGTATGGTCAGATCTGTAGCGTGTTGTCCAAGTAGTTTGATTTTTCTTTTAAGTGCGGTATGATTGACAGCCACAACGCCCGCATGATTCTGTCTCCAAAATAGGCCAATGAGAACGCGGGGGCGGGATGTAAAACACTCCGTTTGGTTTGTGATTGAGCTGAACGACGGAAACAAGTACTATTTAAACCAGTTCTTACTAAGCTTATTAATTATATGAACACAATTTTTCTCTTCTGCTGTCATTTGCTTTTTATGATTTTATTCTGAATAGTAAAACCGTATTCTACAAGTTTGCAAAGAATCTGAAGATTCCACTGGACTCGAATTATTTAATTATTATTGCCCGATCAATTGAATGTATTAATTAAGTTTATCCTTATAAGGAACTTTACCTGTTGGGTTGCTCAGATGGTTACAGATCTGTGCAACATATATAATTTGTTTATTTAGTTTAATATTATTACATTTCTGAAACGAAGCAATAAGATATAATAATCACACCTAAAATATTTAAACCTCTCATTTTTTTCTTATCTTCCCCTTTATATTTTTGTTGTTTCATATTGGCAAATACCTATTACTTAGTTTTTAGTGTTATGTGTGATCAAGGTAAGTGTCCAGTACAGACTAGAGTTTGACTATTTTATCTAGATTTTTCTTATATACTCTACTATTCAAAAGTTTGAAGTCAGTAAGATTTTTTTTTAAAGAAATGTACTTTATTCAGCAAGGATGGAAATTTGATCAAAAGTAACATACATTTTTTACTTTACATTCAAATTAATTATTTTCTTTTGAACTTTCTATTCATCAAAGTACAAAGTACCATGGCTTCCACAAAAAAATATTAAGCAGCACAACTGTATTCATCATGAAAATAATAAGAAAAGTTTCTTAAACACCAAATCAGCAGTGAAAACTGGAATAATTTAGCGTTGCCATCACAGGAGTAAATTACATTTTAAAATATATTAAAATAGAAAACAGTTATTTTAAATTGCAATAATATTTCACAATATTACTGTTAAGCTTAGTGGCCCCAAATTTTTGAACAGCAGTCTTATTTAATTTAGATATTTTTACTTGAATTAGCCTGCTGTACTTTAGTTCTTAGAAATTTGGTATGATAAACCCTCTCATAGAAGTTTTAAAAAATCCCCTTTTTAAGCTACAGCGATACGCATTCACACATCTTTGGCTGTTTATGGATGTCCTGTCCTTAGTGTTATGTTTTTAAGGCAGCATGTCAAGTTAAAAATAGTCCAACTTTTAAAAGTGTATCATAAGATCTGTGCACTCACGTTTCCATTCCACAGTTAGATCAACTCTTCAGTTTGCAAATCAATACATGAGTCATGATATTATCATGATATGGCGCCTGTGAGAAGGAAAAAGATTCCTTAAACCTGGGTCTTGCTGATGTATCATGTATTTCTTTACGATTCTTCACAGGGTAATGGCAAGGCCGAGCCACAGTGAGCATGTCCTGCAGCAGCTCAACAACCAAAGGGAGTGGGGTTTCCTCTGTGACTGCTGCATTGCCATAGGGGACATTTATTTCAGGGCCCATAAGGCCGTGTTGGCGGCCTGCAGCTCTTACTTCAGAATGATGTTCATCCGGGATCAGCAGGGAACCACACGGTTTGATCTTAGCAACATGCAGATCAGCGCAGAGTGCTTTGATCTCATTCTGCAGCTCATGTACCTTGGCCGAATTGTAGTAGATCACTATGAATTTGAAGAGCTGAAATCATCTATGGCCTACCTACAAATGTACTACATCCCCGACTCACTGGAGGACCTCCGAGACATCCAAACATCCAATCTGACACCCTCGACCTCTGCATCGTCCTCTTCGTCATCCAGCTCCTCGTCCTCATCTGGCATGGTGGGAAGCAAGATGATGTTCGGCGTTCGAATGTTTGAGCAGCAGCGACCAAGCCCTTCTGAGAATGAATGCGCACCAAAAGCCTTAACCACAACTGCTCGTCAGACCATTAACATCTCAACTGTCAGGCCTGCTGAAGATGTGGTCATACCACACCCTCCGCCACACTCAGAGACCGTTGTAGACCAGCCATGTGACTTGAGGAAGAGAACTTCAGGCCGAAGCTCTGCCATGAAAGAACGTCCTCGATTTGGTCGTACATACACTTGCGACGATTGCGGTTTTGTGTTCAGCTGTGAAAAGCTGCTCATCGAACACATCCTCACATGCACCAATCGCAAAGCTTTCCAGACTCCCAAAGTCAGCAAGGAGGTTTATGGCGATGCCGGAAAAGCCGAGAGTTCGACCTCAGAGGGTACAGATGAGTACAGAACGGTTTGTAAGGGCGAAGAGGACTGGCCAGACCACAAGCCAGACACAGAGACCGTGATCAGGTCCGTCGCCACTGGCATGGATGGCAAAGCTGCCTTCTCCAGGAATATTACCATTAAAGTGGAGCGAGATGACGATTCTGAGACCGATTTGGAAACTATAAAAGTCATAAAGGTAGGGAACCATAACGTAGGGAGCTGCAAAGTTCGTACCAGAGTGTACAAAGACAATCTTGCAGACCAGATGAAGTTTGACAGTGAGGAAGAGGCTGGAGTATCAGCCATGGATGCTTTGGAGGGCCAAAGCACAGGGTTAGACACGGATCCAAAGGTGCACCGGATCAAAGAGGAAAAGCAAGATGGCGCGTGCATTCCATGCGAGTTGTGCGGAGCCCTGTTGACGGAGGAGGATCAGTCCGCTCATTACATTTCCAGCCACATGGGACATATCTGCGCCTGTGGAAGGTGCGGCCAAGTGCTCATTAAAGGCAGGCAGCTGCAGGAGCACGCCGAGCGTTGCGGTGAAACCCAAGGGGCCGAGACGGACTCCCCAGGTGAGGAATCGCTTCTACTTGAAGATGCTGAGGCTATGGAAGAAAGCTTGTTAGAAGGAGCTGACCTGGGCTTTCGCTGTCCACTCTGTGGAATAATATTTGAAAGCGAAAGTCTTGCGGTGGAGCACACGTTGGCTTGTCCGGAGCAGGAGTCGTTCCGGCCCGTTCTGTTGGAAGAAGGCAGTGAGCCAGACCATCGGCGCAAGCATTTCTGCGCAATTTGCGGCAAAGGCTTTTACCAAAGGTGTCATCTACGGGAGCACTACACTGTGCATACCAAGGAAAAGCAGTTCACCTGTCAGACCTGCGGGAAACAGTTTCTGCGCGAGCGACAGCTGCGGTTGCACACTGACATGCACAAGGGAATGGCGCGGTACGTTTGCCCCATGTGTGATCAGGGTACGTTCCTCAAACACGATCACGTGCGACACATGATCTCTCACCTGTCTGCCGGAGAGACTATCTGCCAGGTGTGTTTCCAGATTTTCCCCAGCGGCGAACATCTTGAGAAGCACATGGATGTGCATCTGTACATCTGTGGCGTTTGCGGAGAGAAGTTCCGTCTCCGCAAAGACATGCGGAGCCACTACAACTCCAAGCACACCAAGAGACAATGAGAGGCCTCTCTCTGAAACCCTGGAATCTTTGAAATAAGCCATACTGTAAATGTGAGAACAAATCTATGCACTTAGACACCAATTGTAACCTTTACAACTGCACTTTCTGTGTGTATGCAAATTCTGGATGTGTTGCTCAATGTTTTTGGTGGGACATAGTGCCTCAAGCTTTTGTCTTCATTTTCTTATACTTCGAGATGGATATCCAGACACTGGTTAAGTCTAGATATTGACTAAATCACACTATCAGTTGTGTTTCAGTTGAAAATGCTAAATAGGTCTGTAGTTATGAAACTGGCCCATGGCTAATAGTTTTACATCCGATAAATATCTGTTCATGAAGCTTTAACGGTGGTACACCAACATTTTAACTTTAGTATTTAAGAGGACTTTTGTCAAAAGGTTAATTTGTTTTCATAGGTGGTGCTTTTTTAGTGAACATAAGCATATACTGCTTCCATTTTGTCATTAATTCAAGTAGCTCTGGTGTCCTTACCTGTTATAATATTCCATGTTCAATTGCCCTTAAAGGGATAGTTCACCCAGATGAATTCTTTAATCATTTACTCACCCTTACTGTATGTTATTCTGAACCTTTATGACTGACTCTCTTCTGTTGAGATTTTGAAAAATATCAGCTTTGTATGTACTGTTTTTGTCCATAAAATGAAAGATAGTGGGGTCCAATGTTGTTTTGGATAAAAACTGTTCAAACATTGTTCAAAATGTTTTTTCTTCTGTTCCGCAGAAGAAGAAGAAAAGGCATGTTTGGAATGACATGAGGGTGAGAAAATGATTTTTTAGACAAAACGAATTTTGTCTAACTATCCCTTTAAAGCACAGAGATAATAAAGGAGAATAGATTGCTAATAGTATGCGGGCACTTTTCCCTCCTTGCACCAGAACACTAAAAATACTGTATTTTATAAAAAGCAGAGAAAAACACTCTTGTTGATGCCTTTCAGCTAGCTGTACTTGCTAAACCGTCAGTCATACAAAACCCAGGAATCTATGCAAACTATTGTAAATTCATCCCTAATTTAGTGTGCATTCAGTTGATGTGAGTTTCATGGAGTAAAAACATTTATTGTGTAGTTATTTCAATATCCCAAAGATATTCATGTCATATAAACAGATTTCTAAAATCTTTCGGTTTGTGCACAAGCTATCTGTTTCTAATAAGGATTGTGTGATATACAATACTTATCAGCCTACGCTGTTTTTGTTTAGAGCAATCAAACTATATGCTTTTGTTTAGGGTCCATCTAAAGCTTAAATTGGCTTATAAGAGGTTTTAACATTTCAAATATTTCACACCTTGTAAAATTATTGTGGCTTGATGTGAAGTATGCCATATAATGCTTGCACAAGGGTGTAGGGTAAATTATTACGTTTGTATTAATAAACAAGTACTTCAGCAATCGTTATCTTATCCTGTGAAATAGCCAGGTTGGTTTGTTTTTGGTTTTGTGTTTTTCAAGTTTAATCACGTGATGTTCATACAGGCTAGAGAGCAGATTTTTTGGGCTGTGATCCATGAACCATCAACGGGGCCATGAGATCATACAGATTAATCTAGACGCAGTTAATGATTGGATTAAGAGCAGGCAGTCTGGCTAAACTTGTGGCAGTTGGTGCTCCACGCTTCTGTTAAAATACATTGTCACATTCAAGTAAACTGACCTATTCGGGCATACATAGCTCTATGGATTGTATAAAAAGTATATCAGAACTGTGTTACAGTGGGGTTTATGCAGCTCACTTGTATTCTTCATCGGAAGTTACATTTGTGATGGGTTTTTAAACAAAAAGGACCAAAGCAAGCTAGTAATTTTAATTTACAGACAAACAGCTCAGACATTTGCACTGGCTGTTCAGCGGTGTATTTGGGTGGTGTTGTGATCTAAACCAAGTGAAAATATTTTTGTGTGGTAGAAATATTGCAAGGGATATATGAAAATATTGTTTTTTGATCACATTTTTACATTTTCCTTCAGTGTTTCATACGTTCTTGGATTTAAGAAATAAAATAAAAGTTTAAAAAATTGTGATTTGTGTGATGTATTTGATATGAAATTCATGAAAATTCACGAACACTAATGCAAAACATATCTTATAAGGTGTGTTTACTGTTTTATCTGACAATGATTAATTTATCATATAAAGTATTTTCTCTAGACAGACTACAGGCTGCCGGCTGAATTATTACAACCTTCTGGTTGTCGGATAATGGCAGCGTAATATTTGCCATGCAAATGATCACTCCAAACCTATCCGGTATATTTTATCCCTATATTTAACCGACCATATCAAACACAATAGCTTGAATCCCCTGCAAATGAATAACAATCATTTTTAATTAATTAGTTATGAAAGATTTACTTTTATATTATGCCTGTGCTATGTCAAATTTATCAAAAATTATACTACTGCTTTCTTTTAAATGATAAATTGGTGCATTATTTTCTGAAGTTTTATTTAACTGGTTTACAAATAAAAAATAGCTTGTCAAAATATAGCAAGGAAGATTAATTTGTCAAACTGAACATCTGCTTCTGTATTGTGTATGACAATGCATTGCTTTACTGATTTCTTTAACCTGCGTTACCATGTGAAATGCTGTGGCTTTTAGATGTATTATTGCTGATGTTCAGTAGCTGCACAGATAATAATCATCATACCTGTGCCCTCTTGCAGTATTTTGAAATTGAGCTGCAACGTCGGAACAGGGAGCTATCTGTGTAGGTCTGTAGGAAAGCAGAAACATAGTGAACTAATCAAACACATGGGCCAAATTGAACTTGAACAGTGTTTGTTTGTTTGTTTGCAGTATAGTGCCATCACTAACCTCTAGATGGTGATATTTCTCTCATATTATTTGATCCAAAGTTCTAGAGGAGCTTTTTATGTATCACTCTCTGAGAAACAGGTTAGGTGTAAGGGAGATGGTCTTAGGGATTTATACAAAAGACAAATGTTGTACAGATGTTGTTAGGCCACCTCAATGCTGAGCTCTAAATATCAGCACGAAAACATCCCTCCCGTACATAACCTGTATTTTGCTATAATTATCTACTTAAAATGCCTATCTCAGGCTCTCAAATGAGTTTATGTCTGGTTAAAAGCCTTTTAATCCCTACATGTTCCCTTAACAGCTCGACTGCCTTTGCAGCCAGTGAGCTTGTGGTTTTGGAAACCATCTCTAGATGCCTGGAAACCTCTTGTGGCGCTCACTGTGACGCATACAAACTCTGTATTTGTCCAACCAAATTAGTTTAGCATGGAAGGAACGTTTCGTTCTCAATGGGTAAATACCTGACTAAGACGTCTCAAGCTGTTTAATAAAAACATACTTAATTAGAACCAAATAATTATTCTCATGAAACAAAAAGTAGGCCCTACTTTAAATAATACCTACACATATATTTGCTCGTTTATTGTAAAATGTGCTAAAAAAAAAAATTCTAGATTTTTTCTGCTTGTTTACAAGAAGCGCAAAGCACACTGTCTGCCCGCTCTTGCTTTCATTCTTTTATTATCCACTTGGTGGCGCTGTTTTATGCTTATCCATAATCCACATTATGAACAGGTCTCATGAGTGCATTTGAGAAGCTTTAATGTGTATGCTTGGCTGACAAAATGCACTCTACTACTGAATAAGTAATAGTTTACATGGTTTATGTGTGTCAGAGATTACATTATATATTGTGAGTCAAAGCCAGCCCAGCATTTCTAGTCTTTCAAGAATACAGTAGAGCTACTAGAAGACATATGTCAGTTCTGTTTCCTACAATGGATTTTAGTTAAATATCCAACTCATTCAACGCTTTGTTTTTTTTTTATCAAGTATCTCGTTACTATTTCGAAGTGCCGCTGCAAAAACGAGTCAGTGCGTGAGTGAACCGTTCGAATTAATCAAACTGAATCGCGAACCCTTTGCAACCCCCGTCTGACCGAATCGTTTCGCATCGCTATTGATTCTAAAGTTACCATCTGTTAGAAAAATACAGATGGCGTTTTTGCTGAAATATATTATCAGGGGAAATTATTCTCTGTGTACATTAATCTTTTGATCATCAGATAAGAATTTTATCATCAATTTTGATCATCGGGGGGCCCAAACACAATGAAGATATATATAATATTTTTGTTATACTTTGGGCTATCTACAACAGTAAGAGAACCAAAACCCCAGAAGACATTGAGCAAATAAATATAACAAACAATAGGGTAAAAATGTAAAAATATTTCCATGTCTTCAACCTTTTTTATGTACGGAAATCAGGCTTTCTTTCTCCCAGTCTCTCTCACAAACCCACACACAGTACAGAAAGCACTCGGGCACACACGCGGAGACGCGACCAGAAACTTGTCAGCGCTGCCCCGCGAATTTATCAATAAAATAGTTTCGCAGCTGAAAAGCTACATGACATTTGTCAGTAGCGAGGTTCTTGAAGCAGTTCAACTTAAAGATTCGCTATTAGTAGACGCTGCTGCTGAATACTGCTGAGAGACGCACAGACGCAGGTATT
>NW_015657574.1:1500783-1513037 GCF_001515625.1 Sinocyclocheilus rhinocerous | reverse complement strand
AGGCCGTTAAAATTATTAGAGAAATAATGCACTCCCGAAGTGGTTATGTGGCCACGTCGCCGCGCCTATTAATGGAATGGTCTTTCTCAGTTCTCAAACAAATTAAGAACTACATTCGATTTTTTATTGACTGAACGCAAGCGCTTATTGCTATAGAAAATACTGTAACGGTTTCACCGATTAAGAAATATTTTTGTTTGCTTGGGTGATAATATTAGGCCTATTATATTAATAGGAAATGGGGGGCCCAAAAATTTGTTTTGCCTATGTCACGAAAAGAGGTAAATCCGGCCCTGAGTAAATCAGAAATCGTGAACATAACTGTTCGAGGAAGGCTGCGCAATCATCTGCCTCTGCTCCGGCCTCACAGCAAGCGGCGCTCGCGCTAACGCCAATTCCGTCCGTGTTTCAGTACAAACTGAATACAAACTACGTGATTATTTTTCATGAGTCCAACATCGCGCCGCGCAAGAGACGTGATCAGTAAGGGAAGTCGTCTTTCACTATTGTAATGTTGTTAAATAGAGAAAAACATTTTTATATTTAAGTAACTAATAGCATAATTCTTAACCTTGGACCTTATTCTTGAAACACAAAATGACCAATAAAAAGGTGCCCATATTAAATCTATAAGCTGTCTTTAATGGAAAAATACGCAATTTTCATGCATACTATATATGTGTGTGTGCTAACATTAGGATTGTGGTTAAGCGATAGGATCATGGTTCTTGAGATGTCTTTTTATTTTTCAAAAAAAAAAGGCCTTATCTGTGACATCTATGCTACAGTCTGTTTCCGTTACACCCTGCTAAATGAATTTCTTCTCCATTATCCCTAATTATACGTTCCAAATCAACAGAGTTCTGCCTTGGATTACAGACCCACATTGCCCATCACTCGTGCCCCTCTGATTTAGTCTGGTTTACATGATGTCCTTTTAAGGCAGGTCTGTTTGTCACGACTGTGGGTGTCTGGTCCTCATGGGAGCTGGTCATGTCGACTTCAGTAATGGAGAGTCTTTCCATAACACATCATCCACCCACTCCAGTCATATGTTTACAGGCACGGTCCTCTTGAAGGTCCACTTTACAGCACTTCCCAGCCACCTGGTCCTTTTGTAGTTGCTTCATTACATGTCATTTAGCACAGGCTTTGGCTCTTAGCCTTCTTGAAAATATTAACCTTTCATGAGTACTATATCCTGTAAGCTCAGATAAACCTAAGGACTAGGTTTAAACCTAAACCTAGCATTTTGTCCGTTTTTATCAGACATTTAACAGATGCCTTTGTCCAGAGCAATTTAAGATTGAACTCTGATTAGTTCACCTGCTGTCTGTTCAAAATTAATTTGGTCTGGACTGACCTTTTTAATTTTCTTGCTGATTCAATATTCCAATCCACCCACACTCTAATGTGTCATGTGTGGCTACACACTCAGGTCATGTCTAATGCATGAGGAAAGACATAATATATATAAATTATTATTATTTTGAAATTTGTATATGATTCTAGAAAACACCAGAATAAGTTTTTCCCACTTTCTCCTTATTTGTTACTCCCACCATCTGTTCTCTTACACAAGAGGCAATTCATAATGTGTAAAGAATCTTAGAATGAAGAGCTGTGACTTGACTCATGTAGCTAAATTCATGGACTCAACAGACTTCAGCTAAAATAAAACAAAAATATTTCATAGAGAAGAATATAACCTAACATAAGCATCATTCTTTACATGAACATAAACATCATGTTTGAATGGTCCCTTTTGACCCACTTTGTGGGTGTGAATGTTCACAGATAGCCTAGTGCTATGTGAGATACAGCTTTTAGAGCTTTTTGCCTTAAAAGGACATAAACCATTCTTGAAATATTTCAAAATGGCAACTGACCCATGCCATCTGTTTATGACATAATGCAAAGTCACTTACATATGCATGCTGGCTAAAAATGTGACTGACATTATAAGCCAAGAACCTCAGATGCTGGAGAAAAAAATATAAATTATGAAATTAGTTATTCTGTAATTATGGGGGGATGGGTTGGGAACCAACGCATGTTGATTGTTGGCAGTGTATTTAATGACATCTTCACGATGATTCTCTGACATCAGAGGAGTGAATTAAAGTCATCCACTGCATCAGAAGAAAAAATATCATATAGGTAATCTATTTTGGCTTGCTTGATGAGTGTAGAAATTAATCAAGGATGGCTCTTAAAGGTATTTGATAAGATTAAACATGTGCGTCACCAAATCCTATTTCCTCCACTTTGTGAATAACCTGGACGAAAAATTGTTAACACAATTACTTTTGGTCACCAAATTCAGGATGTACAGTTCTGTTTCCATAATTCTCGGTCACTGTATGATTTAAGGTCAGATTAGGACACTAGTTCCAAAATGTTTTAAACCCTTTTAGTGTTAAGGTGGATGTATTTTGTTTCTGTAAACAAATTAAAAAAGATGTATGTACAGAGATCCAACAGGGTCCTTTGAGGTGAAATATGTCAGTCATTCTGGTCCTGTGGGTGATATGCAGATACTTTCTTCTGAGGGCATCTGCTCCCCCATTGTTTCTATATCCCATGGTATGTGTGTGGTTTGTCCTGTGAGGACCCCTGGGAAATGTCAGGCAATAGAAACCACAAACATTAGCAGACAGAATCTCCTCAGGAACTTCAGTCCACAAAGGCAACGAGAGGCCATTCGAGGTGAACTAGTGTATACTCATGAAACATGCCACATTAGATAAGTGATTCAAAAGAAAAACATTGGATAAGATTTTAATCTTTGAAAAGAATGGACAGAATGATGCTGCAGGTGTAATCACTCTACCATTCACAGTGACGTTGATTGACAAGACTGATGCCACAGGAGATTTCATAAGCATTGTCACCCCATCCAAAGGCTTACATGCCTTACAGGAGTATGTAAATTAAAATGGAAACTCTCCCAGAAGAATTACACTTCCATTTAAAAGTTTGAGTTTAGCAATATTTAGTAATGTTTTTGAAAGAAGTGTTTTATGTTCACCAAAGCTGCATTTATTTGGTCAAAAATACAGAAAAACCGAAATATTATTACAGTTTAAAATAATAATTTTCTGTTTAATATATTTTAAAATGTATTATATTCCTGTGATAGCAAAGCTGAATTTTCAGCAGCTATTACTCCACTCTTTAGTGTCACATTATTCTTCAGAAAGTTTACAATAAGAGCATTTATTTGAAATAGAAATCTTCAGTAACATTATAAATGTCACCTTTGATCAATCAGTTTCCTTGCTGAATAAAAGTAATAATTTCAAAAACATTTAACTGATTTTGGAATGGTGGCGCGTGAACTTTGTCAGATCTGTACATTATATCTGAATGGCTTGTATGTCTGTGTACTTGCAAAAACAATTTTACAACCTATTCTTAAAGGCATAGTCCACCCAAAAATGAAAATCCTCTCCTCATTTACTCACTGACATGTCCTTCCAAACCCATCTGACTTACTTTTATCTGTGTAACACAAAAGAAGACATTTTGAAGAATGTTGGTAACCGAACAATTTCAGTTCCTATTGACTCCATGGAAACCGTTTGCTGACCGAAAATATCCTCCAATTCATGTTTTCTCCACTTTTCCATTCCACATTTCCTTCACTACAACCACCAGAAAGCATTTTCCTGTAACTTAAGTGTTCCATTAATGGGTTCAGTCTAAATAGCATTATGTTTCCATTTATTAAGAGTGTCACCCACAGCACCATTATAAAATATGCAGGGAATGTCCAGCTTCTTATATTTTAAATTGGGCTAAGAGGTAGAAAAAATAAGGTCGCATTTTATGTTACTATTGCTATGGCGTAAACAGTCTTTGCTCATCTGAAGCTAATGGGAATCTGCTGAGGGACAGTGCTATTTTTTTGGTTGAATGGAATGCTGAGGCTTAATGTGATGAAGAAGACCCAATGGACAACTGATGGCTGGAGCACACATTGTGAGAGACAAACTTAGGCTGAGGGATACTTCAGGTCACTTTAAAACCATCGAGTCATACAATTTCCAGTATCACTATGGATTGTCCAGCAGGAATTCAACTATTTTTATTGTTGCTAGATATTTGTTTTACTGGACAAGTTTGGTTTATGAGGCCAATTATATAGTTGAAAGGGATGTAAAAGTCTGTGTTAATTAAGCAAATGATTCCCTTTAGACAGCACTCTACTGATTAAACGTGTCATCTCCCTAATGCAGTGTCCCATAAAACATGAATTTACCATTTACAGTGTGACATCTTACTATACACTAATAGGTATTTTTTGACGTATATAAGCATATAAAATGAACTGAGACTCATCTGTAGGGTTTGGCTTGCATTTTATGCATTCTAACAGAGATTGATGATTCCGAGATGGGAATAAGCGTCTAGCCTACTTGTGCAGACATCTGGTTACTGTCACTGTCCTTCTGCTGTCTTAAAGTGCTTTGAAAAGTATGGTTCAAGATATAATTTATGTATCTGACATTTCTCAGAGAATCTGGCCAACATGACATATTATATAATTAGAAGCTAATAATCTAATTAAGAAAAAATAAATAAAATGGCTAAACTGCTTTGGCAAGACATTGTTCATAAACAAATTACTTTGCAGCACAAAAGAATGATAATGCTTGTTGTCCATATAAAAATATGGATATAAACATGAACCAAAAATCTATATAATAATAATACATTATTTAATTCTTCAAACTTTTATTCATTTGATGCCTCTTTTATTCAGAATCATTAAAAATCAATATTCATGGAATTTTCAAAGTGAAAGGATGGCTTTGTATAATAATCATAATAATAATACAGGACGAGTTTAATTCCCAAATATGTGCCCATTTTAAACAGTCATAACCACATAACCAGTATAAGCAATCACTATAAAGGTGGACACATTTCTGGTTTAATAATCATTGCACTGAATGAAAAATATTTGTTTATTCATACATCATATTTCAGTTATTATATATATTGCTCAACCCACACTGATTTATAAAAGACACTTAGTTAAAATGTCAACATGGGTGAGTTTGCACAGTGAATTTTTCCTACTTGCCATGTTATTCTGCATTCAGACAGATATTCCATTCCTGAGCATTCCTAAACTCTGTAGGCAAAGTGTGTTAAGTTGCTTTAAACAGTGTTTAACTTGCTCACAATTACTACACAATGAAATACATGCTACTGAAGGATGTTTGTCCATCATTGGCGACGTGAATGGCTCATTTTCCTGTTGTTCAAAAAGACATCTCAAGAACCATGATCCTATCACTTAACCACAATCCTTATCAATCCATTATACAACAGTTAGTTTTTGTCCTGGAGTTGATTTGAAGAAGTGTTCCAGGACTTTATATTTAGTATAACGGCACTGTGTTTTAATTTTTTGTAACTTTTTGTATCACCCTGACCACTTGTCTATGTTTAGAAAAGCAGAAGTGAATGTGGAGCTGTGTCCGTGTACTACTTCATTAAATTTGACTTATTTTGGAACTACTGTCATTGGAAAGAGATATACACACTAACTGGCCAATTTTTGTCTAAAATGTAAGTTGTTGGATATTAATTGCAGGTTTATAGAACTGTTGTATAAAAGCTATATCACATAATTGTCCTGTTATTCTGAATTTGAGCATGGCTGTGATTAACTGCAAATGAATTATGCCACAGTGCCTGTCCATTTTTTCAGCAGCCTTGGTTCTGGAAGTATTTTTCCCATTCATTTTACCCATAGAAAATTTTAATAAGTCTCCATCAAAGAGTTATAAGCCATGAAACAAATCAACCAGCCACGAGGTGAATAACATCATTACAAACTTGATTTGAAGCAAAAAATTATTTGAAAATCTGTCAAAACGGTACAAGACTGTATACTTAACAGTTTTAATATGGAAAAGAAGCATCACAAATGACATCATTTAAAAATTATGGGAAAATATGTGCTTCATGGGAGTGATTGGATGCTAAACAGCTTTTTTGGGGGCAATTTGCTTGATGCGATTCTCTGATTGGTGGAGATTTCTCTTTAGAATCGTGGGTAATGTAGTTTTATACCAGGAATAAACACAATTATTTAAAAAATACGTTGAAATGGTGCAGTCTGATGGTTTTTAAAAAAAGTATGTAACATCTATTAACAACATTGTAGCTCACAGTAGATCTGTCTTAAAAGGCTTGTAAGTTATCGTTTAAAATAAATTCCTCAATCGAGAAAATGAATGGGATTTTTACCTTCGGAACCCATCTATTGCACTCTTTAATGTAACAACTTTTAAATAAGCTTTTTTAAAGCAGGTAGGCCAACACAGTTTCTGTCCTTTAAGTAGAAATAAAGTCAGTCTAAACTGTACGACGTCTTCTCTCACGTTCGCAGTTGTTATTTCTCTCGCTGCACAGTCATCACAGTTAATGTCATATAATTATGTGCCACACAAATAATCTGGTGTCACACTGCACTTGCTGCATTCTCGGTGTCCTTGGTAACCAACTCCTCTTGCAATGGAGACGAGCCCTCCATTAATTCCAGACCCTGTTCTGTCAAAGAGGAGACGTCAGGTCTCGCACTGTAGCTTGTCCAAGATTCTTGGTCAGTTGTGGGAGAGGCTGAATCCCACATGTTTGGCTGATCCTCAGTGGCACTGACCCCAGAACTGCCGTTTTGTTTAGTAGAAGATGTGGCTCCATGGACTAAAGGAGGTTCACTTGATGCACCTGCTACAAGAACACTAGTTTCCGACACATGGCTAACTTCTGCTGTACTAAAACGTCCTGGTTTTTCATGAATGTGCGCTGAGTCAAATGTTCCTGTTTGGTCAGTATTCTTTGTATTTGTTGTTGAGATATTGAGAAGGCCTTCATGATCTTTATTATCACCCCAGTGTTGTTGTCTATGTGAAGAAGTGGAGTGGGCATACGTGGGGGTCTCTGTCGATGTCAGGCTGACCGGTGGTGTATTATTCATCTTGTTCGTGGATGGTACATCACTTGTTGTGATGTTATTTGTGTTTATGGGCATAATTGCAGCCGTCACCAAAACACCTGACTGTCCAGACACAGATGCAGATGTTGGTTTCCATATTAAACTGTAATAAATTGCCAGTATTATAGCAGCCAAAGACACCGACAAGACATATGCGAATACAGTAGCCAGTCTCACCCACTTTTTATTGGTTTTAGCAGCCATTTTAGCTTTTTTGTCTCCCGTGTATGTGGCCGGTTTGCCCCGTTCCATGTTTGGCATAAAGTCCCGTTCTCTCATGTTCGCGCGGATTCTCCCTCTGTGCTCTTGGACGCCGTCCGTCTTGAACGCTTGTTATTGACAGATTATTCAAGAGAACTGCTCACGGTTTGATACACAGCGTCTGTCGATTATCCACGTCGCTGTGGTTTTATTCATTCATCATTCCTCCAATCTCGCAAATCCACAATAGCGATCTGTTTCCAGCATGACAGTAGCGTGTGGACGTTATTCCATGCAGAGACGTTTCCAGAGCTCTATAGATGACCGGTAACGTTATATACAGCGATCTCACACCGTATGAAGCAGAACCAGTGCTGAGATGATGTGATTCATCTGCTGAATGACATGAGAACGGACATACAGACAGCCTCAGTGTTATGTAGTGAGGGAACCGTGTGCTATAGAGCGAAAATGAAGGGAGGAGGGTCTCACTAGTGCACACTAACTAGTCGCTGCCCACAGCTAAACGTCATGCTGTCAGAATCCCCCTGACGGTGTTTGGGTAGTGGACAAATAACATGGACATGAACATGCTTCAATTTAAAGGGAACCTGTATCACATTCTGTTCTAATTCTGTTTAAACGTTTTAGATGCACCGCACTATTGTCACAAATGTTAACCACCCTTGTTATTTCACTAACTTTATAAATCATTGGACAATAGACAAACATTTTGACAAATTTTCGTTTAATAGTTTTCAGTAGCCTATTCTGCAGTTTAGTTTTATAAACCCTGGCAAAGGACAAGTGTTTTCATATATTATAGCCTACACTAGTGTTTTTTTCCCCCGGCAATTTAAGTGTGATTTGTCGAAATCTCAGAAGTTACCATCTTTATTTCATATATCAACCTAAACAATGTCAGATATTTGTCAGATTTTTTTTTTTTGCCTGGTTTAAAAATAATGCTTTTGCTCCTTTGCGTTTTGTTTTGACACATTAGTCACCAAGTGCATGGATGCCACCAGCTGGACAAACAGCTGCACTGCACTATGACTGAAATAATAACCAACCTCAGATTATAATGCATTCACCTAAAGAATAGTTAAATTAATATCAGTAGGCCTGTCACGATAACAGCTTTTTGTTGTGCGATATATTGCCCCAGAAATAATTGCGATAAGCGATATTATTGTCATTTTAAGACCATTTTATGCCACTGAATATATAATCGTAATGTAACAGCATAATAATGCAAGAAGGCCTACACACTTCCAAATGACAACAAACTTTAATTTTTTAAGAATATTTAGATCATGGAAATTAAGTATAAAAATATTAGATACCTTAAAAAACTTAAATAATAAATATTTAATTAAATAAATTGTAAATAAACATTTTCTAACAAAAAGTGCAAAGTAACAAGTAGAAAAAAAGAAAAATGCACAAAGAACTTGTATGGAGATTTTTCCATCTACAGATTTTTCCCTGACCTTCTTTTCTCTGTAAATTAAGGGTGCACACTATTGCTGAAAAACACAATCACTACCTGGCAGTCAGTATGCACAAAGGCACAGATCCCTAAACAAGACCATATCTGCAGATGAAACTTTTTTTTGTAGAAGCATTTTTAAATTTGAACTAGCACCTCATGACTACACCACATTATGTACGAGAAGCTGCAAAAGACACAGGCACAAGTGGAATGTACAAAACATGGTGACATTAATTTTTACGGAAATATAATGGGCGATATATTGCATCACCAAAAATTATTGAGGTCATGAAATATATTGTGCGATAAGTCGATATATTGATTATTGTGACAGGCCTAAATATCAGTATGTTTATAATTAAATACCATACTATTTTACAACTGTAAGCATTTGTCATATTAAAAGTCATTAGATGGTTAAGTGATTGGTCAAACTATGTACAATATTGCCATTGGTTATTGTGATAAAAGCTGTCTGAAGATCTGAAAGGCTAAATTTGAAGATTTTTGAAGATGAGAGAGTTGATGTGTCTTATTGTGTGTACTTCTCATTTTTACTCACTGTCTGTTTAACACCTCTCAACATGTTTTTCCACACTGATTATTTTTTTTAGTAGAAACAAACCCTGAGGAAGTGTTGCTACTATTGTCTGACTTCTGGCAATGTAGGACAGGAACAGACTATGTTTTTGGTTTAGTAGTGTAAGTATTCAGGACTTCAACCTCTGAAACATGGACTTGGTTGAGGGTGCTGAACATGTGACCTAATGGGGTATAAAAATGAATTTGGGTTTTCATGTAAGCAAATGGCACACATGATCAATGATCAAATGAAAGCTTCTTGCATAGTATTGAGTTGGCATGTAAGTGTGGTTCTCTATTCCTTTATATTTTATACATCAGTTAGTTGTATCAAAATGAAAATGCTAGAAGTATTAAATTTATACAAACATAGCTTTGTGTATATGACAATTAGACAGAAAGTGAATATCAATAAATATAAAAAATAATAAAATAATAGACCTACAGAAATCAACTATGATTATGTTAATCATTATTTTAAACAATATTTAGGACTTTTTTGTAATAATTTAGGAAATAAATAAATAAATGAATAAATAAATACATTATTAATTAATAAATAAATAAATTTGCTATTGAACATCAGTGTCCAAAGTAAATGAATCTGACCTAAGGGTTCAGTCTTATTTTTGATCTGTGGCAAACAGATTGCACAGTCTGAGGAAGTGGTGTCAAAAGACAATGTGTGTATATATAAGACTGTGGGAACTGAGAGCAAAACCTGTTACTAAAAGAGAAAAAATGACTTTGCTCTTGTGCACATGTCTTGGATTACTGTTCAACTTTGATTTTAATGCTGGTAATACAGAAAAATGGCAGTCATGACTGGATTGTTATTGTTAACTAATATACTATATCTCATAATTTATTAATTTAATTAAGTTAGCAGGTAAGTAACTTCAAGGATATCTGTGCTCAGGAGGCTTATGAATTTACTTATGAATAATGAATGCTAACTATAATGAGAAAATATATTTGCTGTTTGTTGCTACTGTACTAGATAGATAGTATTTTCTGTTTATGTAGTGATTTTTACACGTGTCGTGTATTTTTAAAATAGGTTTTTATGGTTGCCCCCTTTTTGATCATAATAATACTTATTTTTAATGTAAAGTTTATGTTTACATTAAGGTGCTGATATGGTTGCAGAAGATAAGGAAGTCTTCCTTGGAGGGCATGTGAGTTTGCCGTGTCTTAATCTGGTGACAGACAGACTGCAGTAAAGTTACATGGCTGTCTAATGATAATCCTGCCATGGAGTTGGTCACCCTTGGTAAACTCAATCCAGACAAGTCAGAGAGAGAAGGCAGAGTGAGTCTGATGATGTCTGACTGCTCTCTGAACATCAGTGGAATCAGAGCTGGAGATAATGGATGCTACACCTGCCGTCAATATTCAGGTGGAAGAAAAATTTAAAAAAGGATGCCAGAATTTGCTTGATTGTTAATAAAAGTAAGCTAATGCTCGAATTCATCAAACTTTATCTTACCTACTGCAATGGCATGATTTATCAGGTTTTTTTTTGTTTTTTTTTGCATTTTTACTATGCGGTATATTTACATTTTCTATTAATAGAATTTAACATTAATAATAGATTTCTACAAGTTTTGATTTTTCTTGTTGTAAATATCTTTTCCTGCTGTATAGGCTATTGCTGTTGAAGCTTAGTCAGGTCAGTAGTTAAATGTTAGTTGCTTAAGTTTTGATTCTAGAAGGATCATATTGTTATTAAAAAAATCATCGTGCCAGCAATATCCTAACCAACATTTTTGCCTTATATCTAAATCTTTTTTTTTTTTTCAGCTGCTACCTCCATGAAAAATAATGGCAGCACTGATGACTGAAAAGGTTACTTATCTTATTCTAATTATTTCCATGAATTTTATTTTCATGATTGAGAATTCTATACAGCACAGTGGTCAACAGCAATCTTATATGTGTATCCCATGTTGGCCGTTCTGTTTAAATCAGTAGGTCGACATGAGTAGATAGGGCTAAAACAGATGGATTAACACATTTAGATTAATGCAGTATGCACTGTAAAAAAAAACACATAAAAAAAAAGGTGCAATGCATGGCAGCACAGGGTGCCAAACGTTTGCCATTAGTGGGAATAACGGTGATACACCAAGAACTGAAGTAACATGTTTACACAGCAACATGATAACGGTGGCAACGAGCACTCAGTATGTTTTCAGAAACAACACATTCCAGCGCCCGATCGCCTCTTTAACAAACGAATTATATGAATGCTCTGCTCTGCTACATAAAATTGTTATTGGGTACATCCGTGCAGCAAAGGTGTTTCTAAAAAGTGGTGGGGACAAAATCGCTCCTTGGCAAAACGTGGTGGGTACGTCTCACCCCGCAAATTACACGTTTTCCAGTAACACATGTTCTAATCAGTTAAATAGGTGACAAAATGTAGGCTACATTTGGTGTTAATGTATGTGTTTTTATGGAAATTCACAGTTCTGATCAAAATGTGATATGACTGTAAAATGCTACTGTTTTTCTCTGTAAAAATAAATTTTTCTCAACTCAAAAACATATATGAACGTTTTTTTAAGGACATGTAAGGTTAAAAATACACAATTGCTTTTAATTAAAGACAAAAGGCCATTTTTTTCAGAAACACATAATCACTTGAAAAACAGATAAAATGTATATTTGGTGTCAATGTATGCATTTTTATGGAATTTCTCAGTTCCTATCAAAATGTGATATTACTGTTAAATTCTACTGTTTTTTCTCTGTAAAAACACATTTATTTTTTACAGTGTACATCCTGGACAAAGTGTGAAAGTTAAGTTGGATGGAGAAAAATTATTATGTTTATGGATTATGTTCTGTTTAGTGACAGGTTTTTTGTAAAGAGATTGATGCTTCTAAGCAGTTGGTATTGTTCTATATCTGTTATCTGGTTAAGCAAGTCATTTGCTTTATCCCATATTGCAAAAA
>NW_015657574.1:1499064-1500456 GCF_001515625.1 Sinocyclocheilus rhinocerous | reverse complement strand
ATCCCCTTTACCTGACCCCACCCCTAAACCTACCGTCACTATGACGTCAGCCTATCAGGTTACATGGTCTAAAAACACCCCGATCTGGTAAGTCCCATTACTTTCCTGCAGAAACCTATTCTTGGCTTGAACTGTGAAGACTGTGCACGAGCAACACTGACTGTTGCCTTCATCCACTGATAACGGTGGCAACGAGCACTCAGTATGTTTTCAGAAACAACACATTCCAGCGCCCGATCGCCTCTTTAACAAACGAATTATATGAATGCTCTGCTCTGCTACATAAAATTGTTATTGGGTACATCCGTGCAGCAAAGGTGTTTCTAAAAAGTGGTGGGGACAAAATCGCTCCTTGGCAAAACGTGGTGGGTACGTCTCACCCCGCAAATTACACGTTTTCCAGTAACACATATTCTAATCAGTTAAATAGGTGACAAAATGTAGGCTACATTTGGTGTTAATGTATGTGTTTTTATGGAAATTCACAGTTCTGATCAAAATGTGATATGACTGTAAAATTCTACTGTTTTTTCTCTGTAAAAATACATTTTTCTCAACTCTGAAAAAACATTATATATGAACGTTTTTTTAAGGACATGTAAGGTTAAAAATACATAACAATTACTTTTAATTAAAGACAAAAGGCCATTTTTTTCAGAAACACATAATCACTTGAAAAACAGATAAAATGTATATTTGGTGTCAATGTATGCATTTTTATGGAATTTCTCAGTTCCTATCAAAATGTGATATTACTGTTAAATTCTACTGTTTTTTCTCTGTAAAAACACATTTATTTTTTACAGTGTGGTGTATTGGGCGAAAAACCTAAAAACATGTATAAATAAGCCTTTGAATTTTAATTGCATAATCTTCTTTCTTGTAGAACAGCATACTACTGTCATACTAAAACGTAATATATTATAGTGTATAGAAACACAAAGACCTTATATCTATGGAACACTATTTTTAACTAATGTTGTTGTTGTTGTTTTTTTCTTTTAAAGAACTATTAATGACAATAATCCAGTGCTTTGTCAGTGACTGCACTCATCGTTTGGCTCAGATATCACAGGAGAGCACAAAGTGAGTCACGGTCAACTTACAGTCTCATTCTCTACAACTGTTACCAAATCTTAAAACCCTAAATGTGCACTTTCTTTCTTTTAGTGAGAACATCAGCTGATAATCAAAACATATTAAAACTTGAAACCAATTCTACTGAACATAAACACAATGTGGGTAAAATGCCAATTGGATATAGCAAATACAGTGGGTACGGAAAGTATTCAGACCCCCTTAAATTTTTCACTCTTTGTTATATTGCAGCCATTTGCTAAAATCATTTAAGTTAATTTTTTTTCCTCATTAATGTACACACAGCACCCCATA
>NW_015657574.1:1495777-1497590 GCF_001515625.1 Sinocyclocheilus rhinocerous | reverse complement strand
TATATCTGATTTAATGGTGTGTTCCTTTACTCATTTTACAGAATTCTGTTCTTATTACTTGAGTTAAACTACAATGCAATGAAACCAAGGAAAGTGGACATAGACCAAAAAACTGAATATGCTGTCATAAAACTTTCCTAATTGCTGTAAACATGTTATGCTATAAATAACTCCCCAGTTGTTCAGCATAAAATATGTTGATTTCATCGAGTGCATATGTGTAATAAATGACTCTTTCACCACAGGCTATGATGTTCCCATGGGCTCACTGTGTTTTTGGTCACTGGATACTCACATGTCACAAGTTAATTTAACCTCTCTCACTCTCTCTCTCTGTCTTTTTATCTTTATCTATTTATTTCTTAAACAATTAGGACTGCATTAGGACTGTATACAACTAAAAGGTGTACTAAAAGTAACTGTAAAGGCAATGTATTTCAAATAATCATCCTAGAAATGTGTAAATTTTTGCAGAAATTGCAGAAATCATAACTCGTGTTTATCTTTTGTCACAATTATTTTTCTATTTGTTTGTTTCTTTGTTCTTTTAGCTTTATGCACTTCATTAAATCAAGATGAACTCTTTTCTGCCTCATACTTACTTCTGTAAAAGAACCTGATTGCAAACATTACAATCCCACAAATGTAACAGTTACATTAATTCGAAGACTTTTCTTTTTACATCTTGACTGGCACAAACTCGACAAGAAACAGAGGACCAAAAACTAATAAAAGACATGGATTTGTAAAAATATGTGAAACAGGAGAAAGAAACACAACACATTGATGATTGTTAGATGTTGTATGTAAGGGTTATTGATGGGGGGGGGAAATAAATGCTTCTAAAGCTGCAAACCACAATCAGTGGGGTCAAATCTGAAGACAGAAAAATGTCACTGTGGGTCATCAGCCACATTTCAGTTTACTATACTGTAGAAGCTACACTCATGTAACCACAACATGAAACTTTACACATCAGCAGTTTGTCATACAGTACTTCCCAAAAGAGCCATTCAATCACAATGTCAAAAAGTTTGGCTTCCTTGTGAATTTTTAGGTTTTTAACACACACACACACACACACACACACACACATTAAAAATAAGGTCTATGGTTTAAAGGATCTTTCACTTTCTATAATCTGTTCATACCTTAAATGTGAATTTGGACTTTTTTCATGTAAGTTGCTAGCAAGTTGCTATATAAGGACTATACAGCGGTTATCCAATTCCTCAAGTATAAATTCACATCCTTGAGCTAGTTGTAGTCCTTATTTGGCAAGTGTGCTTTACTGTCATAATCAGGGTGAAGTTGAAGTTAAACCAAAATTCTGTGAAATCATGAGAAATGAAACCTCACACACACATGCACAAAAACTTTCATAAAACCTTTATAAGTGATATGAAAATATTCACAAACGGTTTAATTCCATACACAATAGAGATGTACTTCAGTTTCATGGATTAAAACCATTTTCATTTTATTTGTAATTTATAAGTGTGATAACAAACCCCCATTACAGGAAATAATGATCTCAATGAAGGCTATATGTGTGTGTTAAAGACACTGGGCCAACATACATCCATGTAAAAAGAGTAAAACTGATGTGATGTCAACAATAAAAAAAATAAATAAAAAAAAGATGGCAAAGGATTTTTTAAAATTAGTGCTGGGCAACGATTAATTGCGATTAATCACATCCAAAATAAAATTTAGTTTACATAATATATGTGTCTGTACTGTGTATATTTATTATGAATATATAAATACACACACATGCATGTATATATTTAAGAAAATATGTTATGTTTAT
>NW_015657574.1:1471883-1495502 GCF_001515625.1 Sinocyclocheilus rhinocerous | reverse complement strand
AAAAATATATATATATATATTATAAATTATATGAATATAAATATATGTAAATACATGTAAAGAGTTTCTAATTATATACTGTATGTATGTGTCTTTATATATACATAAAAAATATACAAAGTTCACACATATATTATGTACACAAAAACTTTTATTTTGGATGCGATTAATCGCAATTAATCGTTGCCCAGCACAAAAAAAAAAGCTTTGTTTTTTTAATTGACCCAACTCATTTAAACAAATATTATTGTACAAAAATAACAAATAACAATAAACAAACAAACAAATAAATATATGGAAATAAAATTGAATGAATGAAAAGTGGCATCTGAAATGTGTTTCCTTATCTCTGTACACCTTTAGTTTGTATTTGGTGTTTAATGAGGTGAAGTGACGTTTAAAAGCAAACTCTGGCTAGCAGAACCCATGTTGAGATTACCCAATAGGTGTCAAGGGCTTGCTCTTGACAGTGCCTGAGTCCACACTGCCAAGCTCAAGAACAAAAGGTTGCAAGACTCTCCTTGTCTGCGTCCCACAGATCTTTGACGACCCCCCTCAAACCCCCAACATACACAAGCACGGCCCATACCCCAGCACATACATACAACCTCAGCATGTGGCAGACTACCGGAGCCGACCCAGTGTTGTCCCATTTGCATTTTAAGCACAGGATGGAAAGAGAACACTTGAGGTGTTTTAGCCCACAATGGCTCATCAACATTTCAGCTCCACATTTTAGCAAGAACGTCTGTTATCAAACTTTTTTAGTGTGTTTTTACAGTACACTCCAGAAATAAAGGTCTTTTTATTGATATTGATGATTCCACAAAGAAGTTTTAACATCCATGGAAAATTTTCATTGCACAAAAGGTTCTTTATAATAAAGGAAGCTTCTTCAGATTAATACAATATACTTCACACACCAAAAAAAAAAAGAAGTTATTTCTAGAAAATCCCCTTTTTTGGAACCTTTATTTTTAAGAGGCTCCTCACAGGCCGGATTATGAACATGTTGGTTGACTTAGAGTTCAAGTTTATTCGAGTTGCAACCTTTAGACTGTTTAACTGTCTGGACATTTAAGACAGTTGATAATAATAATAATGTATTTTTGGACATAAACATTAATAACAACAAGCTCTAGTAACATTTCAGCATTGTTTTAAGCCTGGCACCAGGTTGTCTCCATTCAAAAAACTGGACTGCAGATTCAGGAGGAGAGATGTAGATCAGGCTGGTGGAGGGTGTGTGTGGCTGAAGCAGTAGAAACAAAAGGTTCTGTGAAAAGCCTGCAAAAGGTGGGCAGGCAGAGGTGTTAAAAGTGATACCCTGAAGAAACAAGAGGCAGATATGCACCTTCCCAGATCTGTGGCTCTCTCTCTGCCATTTGCACACACTGTCTGCTCTAGCACAACTCCAATAAACAAAAAAGTGAGCTTGACCTTGTGCGGCCTGCTGGTCTGACTTGTTTTTTAGTGAGATGAATACACATACAGCACTATGAATAAATAGGTAAAGGTTTTGAGTAAATAGCATACCTGCTGGATTTACTGAACCTTGAAAATTATAAATGTTATGGGGGCGCGGGGGGTATAATACACTGAACATCCCGAGGTATACAGAAAAAAATCCATCTACATCTGATTGAAACTGGACCCCAGGCTTTGGCATGGAAAGAAACACTTCAAAGCCATTGTCTGAGGGAGTTCACTTTGAGCTATGGAAATGGAAATTTCCAGCATTCCTCAGTGATAATTGGCCAACTCCAAAAGTGCAGTGAAGCTTAACTTTAATTACCAAGGAAGCTATCAAACTTTGTTGTCTATTTAAGATCTTTTAATTTTTGTAAAGTAATTGCAAACATTTAAGGCCAAACTATGCAACAAACTTACAATTCAAACTTCTGTCTAGAGAGACTGTTCATTTCCAATATAGCCATATTCTAAGTGTACATAGATTAAAGTAAAAATGAATACACTTAAAATAGCTAACACTGTAATTGCAAGCTATGCCTTTAATATTATAAACTTCCAGTGATTATCCATCTATTTTTTAATTTACCCAATAAATTAACTCATATAAAATGCGTTCACATTGTTCGCCGTCTTCTGTGATAATGATAAAAAAAATTGGCCTTTGTTTATACTTCACATTGAAAATGACATGAGACCTCTGTACAGGTTTCTTCATATTAGTGATGGACAAATTATTTGGAAAATACCTTAACAGTTATCATGAAATATGTCAATGTGTTTTGTGAGGTGGTCCTCACTATTTAAAAGGCTCATAAATTAGTCAAATTGTGTTTTTTACTACTATTAACAGTTTGTGATGCTTAGATGTAATGGTAGAGTATAAGCATTATTATCTTAGTAGTATCTTATTATTAGTATAAAACCATTGTGTTTCCACTGATAGCCTATAGGTGTGTGAGTGTGTGTGAGTAGGGGTTCAACACAACTCTGTGATTGACAATTTCCTGGAGGGAGGTCCCTCCCTTATCATGTGAAATTTCCACTGCTTGGGTTCAGATTGAGCTCGTTGTCTCACCTAAAATGAGCACGCTGTCCATCTCACACAATGGATTAAATTTGGAGTTGTGAGTAGGTCACAGTTTGCCATACCTGACTACTTTACAAAGTTGATTTAAATCTCAAGGGAGGGAAACGCAAAAAACAAGGTGAGGTATTTGTATATAATTTTGTTCGATTGAATATAGTTCACTCTACGGATACGGTTTGTATTTATTCAGAATAATTCAGTGTTAATATGAGAACAGTTTTGTGTTCTTAGGCGTATTTTCCTAGGTGTATTCTCCTGTTATTTTGATTTGTTAAGTCCACTAAATTGGCGTTTTTAAAGAAAATTAACAAAAATGTTAATTCATAATCGTATACGATAAAAAAAATAAAAACATAACGAAAGTGCTGGTAAGTTTTCGTATGCCTGAATTTTTTTTTTTCGCGTGTTTCAGTGTTAATATGAGAACAGTTTTGTGTTCTTAGGCGTATTTTCCTAGGTGTATTCTCCTGTTATTTTGATTTGTTAAGTCCACTAAATTGGCGTTTTTAAAGAAAATTAACAAAAATGTTAATTCATAATCGTATACGATAAAAAAAATAAAAAAATAACGAAAGTGCTGGTAAGTTTTCGTATGCCTGAATTTTTTTTTTCGCGTGTGCAACGGAGACAGTTTGCTGGCGCGTTTGAACTTCATTGTCAGGGTCATTAATGGAAAAGTATCTGTAACTGACCTCTCTGTGTAATGCTGTACCGTTTAATTGTTTCCGTTTAATAAATTCCGTTTAACGCTATTTCTAAAAAGGTTTAATAAAAGTCAGTGCGTGCGAATCTACAAAAAAGAATCAGCAAAATGCGCAGTTAGATCTAATGGAGGTTTGCAAATATAGTATAAGAGTAAATGCTTATTTCCTTTTTACTTTTTTCTGCAGTTTTATAATGTGAATCTATCAGTTTTTTATTCAGAATAGTGGGGTTTGCCTGTATGTTGCTTATCATGATTTCTATGATGCAGAGCAATAGACCCTATAAATATTATATTTAATGCTTCTTTTTTTGCGGCTTCAGCAACTTTCAGAGGACAAACTGGAAATAAATGACTGTAAAAATGTTAACATGAAATCAAGACAGTCTTACATTTCTTGTGTATATATAGTTGTATATTTCTTGTATATAGTTGTCAACTCTGTAAAATACACATGTAATTCTTTTAGACTCTTTTTTTCAGCAACTTTCAGAGGACAAACTGGAAATAAATGACTGTAAAAATGTTAACATGAAATCAAGACAGTCTTACATTTCTTGTGTATATATAGTATATAGTTGTCAACTCTGTAAAATACACATGTAATTCTTTTAGACTCTCTTTTCTGGTAACAAAAAAAGGGTAAATGGTTAAAATTTTGTATGGATTTGTGGCAACAACAACTTTACTCCACTTTACAAAGGAGCATTGCTATTTTACATTAATCAGCATTCTTCTTCTTCTTATTATTATTATCATCATCACTTTTTGTAGTGCACAAAAATGTTTTAAATTAATTAATTTCATACAAATTTTTTTTGTTTTTTTCTTTCATCACTTCTGCTGAAGTAGTGATATCTTAAAAAATATTTTACATCAGTCAGTAAAACAAAATGAATGCATTTTGGCAAATATATCAATGTATTAATGCTAATCCTCTCGCTTCTTCCTGTGTTTTTTGTGTAGGCATGATTCAGAGGACAGAGGTGGTGCTCTCAGTCTTGGGGGAGCTACAGGAGGCCACAGAGTGTGTGGGTCTTGATGCCCTTACTAAAGTTGCTGTAGAGGTGGTGCAGGTCCTGGCCCCTTTCCATCTTCCTACAGCACTCTGCTCTGAGATCTCTTCATGGCTGGGCATTGACGCAGTAGCTCACAGACTGTATCCAGGAGACGCACCGACGGGTTTGCTTCCTCTGGTCTGCAAAGGAGAAGGAAACCTGCTGTTTGATGCAGCTAGCACGCTTCTGATGGGCTCTACGAGCCTGAGTCTAGAGCTGCAGGTCAGAACTGTGGTGGAGATGCTACTTTGGAAGCGATATTATCTGTGTGGTATGATTGACTCGAAGGTCATGCTGCAGGCAGTTAGGTTTTCTCTCTGCGCCGAGGAGTCTCAGGACATGCTCAATCTGCCGATTCAAGTGTTGGAAGCCATCTTCGATGCTGATGTCAAGGCCTCCTGCTTCCCCGGCTCGTTTGCAAACATGTGGCACGTGTATGCGCTGGCATCTGTCCTGCAGTGCAACATCTATTCGGTTTATCCCATGTACAATTTAAAGATTCGGCCCTACTTCAGTCGAGTCATTCGCCCAAGAACGTGGCCGAAAGACGTTGAGCCCTTGACCCTTCACATCATGTGGTCGGGTGACTTGGAGGCAGGCTCTGCTTTCAAACCCCACAACTTTGTGGCCTTGATTCATGCAAGTGACCTAAAAATCGGAAGTCCCGACAGTGAGCAGCGAATGCCCTCGGTGAAGTCCCTGGATCTCCTGAATCAGGACTCCCAGTTGTCTTACTCCAACCTCAAAGACAAGTTCAAGATCACCAAGAGCACCTTTTACCGCTGGAAGAGGCAAAGCATCGAGTATCACAAGAAATCGGTGGCCAGGTATGAGGCCAAACACTTCTTCCTGACATCCTACAAGCAAGGAAAGCTTATTCCCCTTAGCCAGTTCAAACAGCTTTTCCCAGAAATTCCAAGATCCACTTACTATGCGTGGAAGCAAGAGCTTGTGTCCACTTGCAGTGTCTCGGGCGGCTCCACGGGGGAGCTGAGTCCCGCAGACAGCACTGAACAGGACTACTGGTCCTCACCAGATGTCAAGAAGAAGCCCAGCCAAGGGAGCTTTGCCAGCATGTTGGCCTTCAAATGTGAGAAACTTGAAGGGGAACGTGCCCAAAACGTGGCTTTGATGCAGGAGGCAAAGAAGAGCTTGCAGAACTGTATTGTTGCAAACACGTCATTCCCCTACAGAATTTTCAAAAGAAGGTTTCCGGGCATCTCCAGATCCACATACTACAATTGGAGGAGGGAAGCCATGCTGTTTACGCCTTTCAAAGAGCTCTCGGGTAGCAGCGAGGAAAACTCAGATGCTGATAAAACCCAGAGTCCCAGAAGTCAAGTGTCCCCTGCTAAGTTTGACAGACAAAAGCAGTCACTAAGAGTGAAGATCTCCAGACGCAAGCAAAGAAGCCTGAGGCTGGCGTACCACCATAGCAAAACGTTAAGGGAAGAAGCCAAAATGCATGTCCGGAGGTCAAAGATGTCCTTCATCAAATTCAAGCTCAAGTTCCCTTCGGTTTCCTCTTCTTTCTACTGGCTCTGGAGAGATTCTTTGAACAGGAAAACCAAGAAGCCGGTCATGATGTCTGAGACGGAGAAATCCCAGAGTTTGGTTGTCTCGCCAGACGTCTTCGAAAAGATAAAAACTCAAAGAATGTTTTCTTTTGATGGGAACATCGATTGCCTGAATGGACCGACAGTTAGTCCCTCTGAATTCACACTGCCTGAATACTCTCTGCCTGACCAGTCCAGTAATGAACAGATGTTTGTGATGGATGTCGTGGCACTGGCCAATTTCAAGGCCAAAGCAAAGCTGTTCTTGCAACAACGCTTTGAAGAGAAGTCCTTTCCCACATTCAAAGAATTCCGGTCTTACTTTCCTCTTACTCCTCGTTCCACCTACTACATGTGGAAAAGGGCTCTGCATCACGGTGTGCCATTAATTCATGGCTGAATGTTCTGTTATATTCCTCACCGCTGTAAAGTCCTCTAATTAAGTCCAAATCTGACACTATTGATTTTTCTAGTTCAATGCAATGTTCCTTTCAGTCTGACTGTTTGTTTTTTGAGTCACCCACATAATTGCAGTTCATGCATCTTAATTATTTGTCCCTTTCCTTTATTTGACCACTTGGTTCTAGCTCAAGGACATTTGCTTGTGTGTGGAATCAGACAGTCTTTGTGTCCACCTACAGTAAGTGCTGATGGCCCCTAGGCAAAAGGCAGTTCAAAGACATTATCAGGTTTTCAAATGACTCTCTTTTGACCCCCACCCCCCAAATATTTACAATTTAAATGAGTTCTAAGTTCTGATTAGGTTCATTTTATTTCTTGTTTATTTCCTTTTAATTGTTTTTGACTTATTTTAAATTTTTGTTATTTTATTTTATTTAGTTTAAACTATGAAATTACAGCTGAGGATTTTTCTTGAACAAAAAAATGTATAGTATTTTAATTCGTAGCCTGGTGTTCTTTATTTCTTTTTTTTTTATACATATATATTTTTATACTGACAATTGAATGCTATCTCTGCTTGGGAAATGTGGCCAATTTAAAATGGATTCCTCATACTTGTATGTTACAGAATTGTTGCCGTTTTGCACATTGGTTTTGATCATGTTTCAGTTCACATGTTTACTTTTTTTGCTGCTAAAGGTGTAAATATTTGGTAATCTCTGACTTGATTCTGTTTAAGTGTTTTCTAAAGTTATTGTGTTTAACTACCTGACTGACTTTCAGCTTCACCGTTATAGTATTCTGTAACTCTCGGTTAAACTTGTCTAAAAAATGACAAGTTCACAATGTGCTCCTTGGATCATTTTTATGAATTTGATAAACACAAAGCTAATTTTGTTAACTTTATCATGTTTGAGGCCAGCTGCTCTGTGCAATAAAACCTGGTTTGTACCCTCTGTTCACTCTTTAGGTGTTTATGCAGTATCAGAGACTTTAAATAGCCAGTCTTAAGTTAATTTCTTAATAAAGATCTGTGTTAGTTGTACTCTTTTGGGAACAAAGATGCTCTCGGGTAAATGCCTGAGAATAAATGTGTTAAATGTTTTAGTTCATGCAGATCATTTAGTCCAGTGGCATTTGGGACGAAACTATTGTTGCTGTTTAAATTAGCCCAGTATTAGCATAACAGTTCTAATTTTTCCTCAAGGTGGTTCTAAAAATGGCAAATAGGGTATACTGAGACATGCGGGTGTCAACACTGTGATGTCTGTCTTATATTTTTGGAGCACTTCTCAGACAGAGATTTTACACCGCTTCAGTAAGTGTTTACCTCACAAAAGCATGAAAATAAATGATGGGAGGGTCAAGCCTTCAAGGATGAGCACCATGATAAAGGAGCTTTTATGGGTGCCAGAAAGCCACAGAAATATGACTCTGAGTTTTTTAATTGCACCTTTTTAATGTACAGATGAAATGAACAATAGATATTCATGAGAACCCTCAATGAGGACAGAATCTAGACAATCCATAAGAGACAGAGCAAAAGCTTTTTTTCCCCATCTTGGATTCTCCCTCTTCCGGTTTCTTTTGATGGTTTAAAAAGTATAAATACATACATGCATAAATTACGCATCTGTGAACCTTTTTAGATGTTGCACGTCATGAAAAAATCCAAAAGAAGAGTATTTAGATATAAATGCACTAGATGGCAGTGGAGGGCTTTCTTTAGGAGCATCTTCTGCAATGGCTTGCTAAGATTCCCCATATAGCCAGTATTTTGCTAATTAATATTATTAATCAAAACATAACTATACCAAAATATATAGGTTTTAGAAAATCAAAAAGCGAAACCAAAAAAGGTTATAATATAAATGATTAAATTCTTAAATGTAGTAATTAATTATGACTAGTTGCTTAATTCTATCTTTGTTGAATTTAGAAAAGGTGAACTAAAGCTTATAATAGCATTTGCTTCAACTATAGGCCTAAACTTTTGTGGTGATGTTCAAAGCCTTTCCTCCAGCTTGTGGCCGTTTATTACATCACCATTTTGAGAAAACTACACCATAGAGATAAATACTCATTTAACAGTATAATTATTTTTTTGCATTTCTTTTCGTTTTTTTACATTTATTTTTATTGATGTTAGTGGGACCTTTACTTTGACATCACCTGTACTGTTACATATACACCGATACAAGCTGCGTCTCTCTTTCCTCTCCGACAGTGAGTTTGACACGCATCGATTACAGAGTCTGGATTGCAGGTATTCCGCATAATTTTTAATAATTCCTGCGCAAATGTGGCGAGCGCTTTATTGTAACATGAGAACACAGTCATGTAATCGCAGCAAATTGGACGCGAGCTCACAAATAGGCCTAATTTACACAAATGAACTGCCTGTCCTCTCACTCTGATATTGCTTGTGCGCACCGTGTGCAACTGCAATTGCGATCTCCCGTGCTAGAAATTATTCCTCTTTGCTCCTGGATTAAACTTTGTCCACGCCTGAACGATGAAAATCGTACTGGAAATTTTATTGGCTGTAAGTGAAATGCATCAGATAGTCTTTCAACTATCAAAAATGGAACTTTAATTTCTTTACAATGTAAGTATGCTAGAAATGTTTCGGAATGGGATATTTGTATGATTTGTACATATAAATATCCTAGTCTGTCTAACTGCATCACTACATTGTCCAGACATTACAGGTCAAAGCCATCTGATGTTCCATTTATCTAAACAAACAACATATATGGCTCTTAAAACACTGCCTATACAAATTCAGTGTTGTCATATATTGAATTCCTCAACTGAATTGAGGTAATTTGTTTTATAATTTTTATTTTATTACTGACTGTGCGGTTGTCTTTTTTTGTAAATTCAATGAAGTTTGAAATTTAATTTTAAATCATGCTTCCTTGTGCTGTAAGCTTTTGCAACAAAGTTACCCTATTTTAAAGACACAAATACACAGACTGAGCAAATGTTTAAGATTGAGATTTTTGTAATGGTAATTGATCAATGTTTATATGTATGTAAATAAAAGCCTATATTAAAATCTGTTTATCATATAAAGCAAACTTGTCTTTTTAGAAGACTTAGATCCATTTAAAAACCATTAAAAAAGCTTGAAATAATGATTGCCTGGACAAAAAATGGAAGAAAAAAAAAAGATTAAAATATCTATTTGGCAGTATACAGTATAGTTTTGCCAATGGTATTGAAAATGATTAAAGTCGTCATGAAATCAAAAATGATCCTACTTACTTTTTTTAGTGCACATTATTACTAGTCTTGTGGTGAACATTTAAACCGTGCAAGTCGATACACCGGGGAAAAAAAATTGTAGGCCGTCATAATCTTTAATCAAAAACTGAAAATGTGTTTCCGCTTTGGATTGGCGTTCTTGCTCTGATGACGAATCGCTTGAGAATACTGTCTCAACAGCCATTTATGAGCACTATTTAATTAATATTATATATTTAAGCTAAGCATTTAAACATTTGCTGTGCACACTACAGTCTCTGTGCTAACAGTGTCTCAGACACTAATATTTTAGCTGAATCACTGTCTGGCCATCTGGAATTTCAGTATGAAGATAAAAGTTAGGGTTATAATTTTTAAGTATTACATGACATTGTGGGTGTATATTAGCACAGTTGTTGTTTTTTTTTGGGGGGGGGCGTCTGACAGAGCGTTAGGACCCAGAAGCAGTGAAGCGTCATATCAGATGTAACAAGCTGATATTCTTAACCACTCCTATCCAACCATGAATCTGCTATGAGCAAGAGGTGGAGTGGAGGTGCACCACAATAAAACCCGCCCTTTATTCAATATTCCGTTTCACTTGGAAATACTTCACAACACTGAAGTCAGTTTCAACTTCCGGTTCACGGGTATTTTGATATTGATATTTTTCAAGGTATTGAAGTTAGAAATTCCTGTATCATGACCACTAATTCACATACTTTGTCAATAAGATAAAAGTGGGTTTTGTTCAAAGTAGCTATTATCCACATAGATCTTTGATATGAATGAATATTTTTTGGTAATTCATTAAATATCGGCTGCTAAAAAGTAACTAGTAACTAGTACTCTGAGTAGTTTTTGAGAAGAGTACTTTGTACTTTTACTTAAGTACTGTTTTGGCACCAGTACTTTTACTTGTAATTGAGTATTATTTCAGCAGTGTAACAGTACTTGTACTTAAAAGTGTTAGTTCACCCAATAATGAAAATTCTTCATTCTTCAATCTTTCAGTTGTATTGCTGTCTATGCAGGGTCAGACAGCTCTCAGATTCCATCAAAAATATCTTAATTTGCGTTCCGAAGATGAACAAAGGTCTTACGGGTTTGAAACGACATGAGGGTGAGTAATTAATGACAGTTTTTTCATTTTTGGGTGAACTATCCCTTTAAGTACAAATTTTCAGTACTCTTTCCACCACTGATCACAGCATAAATGGTTGTAGGTTCATTTACCATATAAACTTGAATAATATTGTCAGCTGGACATATTTTGTCACTGCATTCAAACAGAAGGACTGGAGATTGTTAACTGTGTGTTATACAATTGTTTAATTTGTCTGAGGTGATCAGTCAGCTCTGACTAATTGTACACACTTTTGCTAGATTAGACATGGTGCTTTGCTCCTGCTCATTTTGAGCAATTTGTTGTACTGCTCACAATGCGTGATGTGCGTGAGAAAACCCCAACAGATGCCCTGAAATATTTCCAGAAGCATTGACAAACGTTTTGCACAAATTTTTCTCTCTTCTGCACTTGTTATTTTTCATCACTAAGGTGTCTAATTAACTCATTTGATAGTCAATTTGCTCTCAACTTTCATTTATGCCGTTCAGAGGCACTTATAGTGAAATCTATACAGACAGCAGCTGAATTTACCATTCATTTACCATTGCAATAATTGTTTGCCTCCTGTGCAGAGTTGTAAATATTGCATATGTGATGTGTTATGGCATTAAAAGGATTTTTCCATCAGAGAAATGTGATGGCACCCCTCTGAGATTGCTTTGGAGCTACATGGTTTGCCTTTGCGGGATAAACCTGAGAAAGAAAGAAGGAAAGAAAGAGATTGGCAAACATCAGTACCATCCATTGCATGCTTATAATGCCTTGTGTCTCTTCTGTAATAAAACCACCTCATTAGTAAACCCAACTCTCTCATTTAACTTCATCCCTGATAATGACCAAATGACTTCCATTGTGAAATCCTGCTCACCGCTGCACCTCCCTAATGGCCTCTCTCCTCTGTGATTAAGAGGCAAACAGCCTCAGACACAAGCCATGTCGGCTTTTGTACGCTGTAGAGGAGGTGAACGAGAGGGACAAAAGATCATTGTGGTTTTGTTTAACCAATAGCAAGAGAACCTTAACAGGGTATAAAGAAAACTTGCAATGCAAATGTGTAGTTATTATAAATACATTCCAGGACTCAAGAATAAAGATAGTGTGGAGGCCATTAGTGAGAGTTTTGGGCCAAAACTCTCAGTTGATAAAGCTGTCACTTGCTGTATTGGGCCAGTGTTATATCTTGTATTTTTTTAAACATAGGCCTACATGCATTTATGTCTTGCAAACTGTTTTTTATATTTTTTTGTGGTATTTAGTTGTGAATTCTGCTTGCAAATGTTTTAAATTTGGCAGCTTGGTAACATTATATAATTTGCTGACATCATGTGAAGTTTTTGTTTTGGTAACATCAATTAGTTGCACCAATTACTTATATTTTAGCATGCATGGTAAAATATAATTTTCTCTATAATTATAATAACAGTGTATTGCTTTTCTTTCATTATTGGTCTTAAACGTGAAGGTCGCCCTAGTGGTGGTAATTTGAGTTTTGAGTCATCGTCTTTCTGCTTTTTAATGTGACCTTTTGTCTACCTAAGGTAGTTTTTAGCCCTTTAATTCAGTTTTGAATGGGTCATTTTTTTTTATTTCAAAGGTATGTGAAGTCCACTTTTAACCAACCACTTAATTTGGGATCCTTTATTTTTACATGTTTCCTTTCTGCTAATTTTCTTGGGTCTATAGGGTACATTTCGAGAGAGTTGTTTTATGTTTTTGAGCAACATTTCTGACTGAAAGTATCTGAGGCAGACTTGCACTGTACAGGGGGAGCTTTTCGTCAGTATCCCTGTCAGTGTCTGCTGGTTTTGATTTATAATTAACTCTGACTGTTTTCGGATCGATTCATTCCTCTAAGGAGAGCCAACCTGGTAAGCGCTCACTAAGAAAGGGGTCAGTGTATCGCTGGCAGGTATTTCACACAACACTGGCATTTATGAGCAATTTATGGAGCAGAAATTCATTAAATTGGATAAATTCTCAATGTTGGCACATCTTCACTGGGCCCAGAGCCAAAAGTTACGTAAACGGGGACAGTCCCAGTTTAAATAAAGGATGTATTAGCATCATTTTTGGCCATTGAAACAGATGGATAGCCTGTTCTTCTATGCTGAATGTCTATCTTTCATATGCTCGCATCTAAAGAGAGTGGCTGGAGGGAGGGACTGAATTAAATAAAAACAAAAAGGTGTTCAAATGCCATACTCCCTTAAGAACACCTTACAGTGGATGCATTCAGTATGGCACATCCTCCTGTTTAATGTCTATTTTTAAACTATCGGTCTGTAACACTATGCTGACTGCTTTAATAAAACAGATTAGGTTTTTATTACATGACACAGTTGTTAAAGTGCCATTTGGTTATTCTTGAAGCTTTAAATACTTGATGATAAAACATATGTTGCGTGGGCTTAGGTGTGACATGCTACTACATTTCTGCTCTACACATGACTGGGAATCACCAGTGGTGATTTGAAATGACTATTAAATTAGGTTTTTTAGCTGGTAGCTATGGTATCATAAAATGACAACATTACTACAACTGTAACTAAAATAGATAACTAATACAAATCAAACTACATTAGTTTATCAGTAATCCTAAAAAAATAACACTGAGCCAAACACACATGCTAAAATAACAACAACTTACTGACACATAGTAAGAAATGGTTATAAAAAACTGAAACAGAAGTGAAACAAGTAGTAGGAAAGAGGAGAAATAAAAAGCAATACTCATTTTCAGTGGCAGAAGTAAGGTGAACTGTTGCATCTCATGCGTATGCCTCACTGCATGAAAAGGGTCAAATCTGGTCATATCTGGCCATGGTAAAGTCAAGTGCCATGTAATTTCAGGTTTGCCGGATGTATGTGGAAATTACCTGAGCCAAGTTACACAGAACAGTAAATTTCCAGAAATACATACTACACGGACATATACAGGAATCAGTGAAGTTTCATGGACATATACAGCTGACACACTGCTGGTTGTGAGGACTGGTGGCTGTCAGACCTTTCTTATGTTAATGACCAGCAGTTAAGGTGCTTACTGTGTTCTCAGGTGGAGGGAGGGGGTGAGCCAGGACCGTTTCGCAAAACAGCCTCAAATTAGTTTTAATATTATTAAAATCAAATATAGCTAGCCTTAATATTTTTGACAGAAGCATTAGAGAACATATCTATGTATGTTTTATGATTTAAAGGCATTCTCTTTCCCCAGTTTCATTCTTCTTTCCATATTATTTCACAGAAATTAAGACCTGGTCCTTTACTGATGTATCAGGAGAAGTGGTTTCTCACAAACACACACACACAAACACAGACCCCATCCACCACAAATACACTTTGGTTATTCTTGAAGCTTTAAATACTTGATGATAAAACATATGTTGCGTGGGCTTAGGTGTGACATGCTACTACATTTCTGCTCTACACATGACTGGGAATCACCAGTGGTGATTTGAAATGACTATTAAATTAGGTTTTTTAGCTGGTAGCTATGGTAATGATTAAGGCCACAGTCGCTAAATTGGCCACGACTGAAGTACATTATTCAACTTTCACCTCTATTATTCACTCACATCAGCTGACTTATTTCACAATCCGTTCGAACGCTAATGATCTCAAAGTAGCTTTACTGACATCGTGACCCAGCAAACGTGAAAGTCTTTTATAAATGCATCAGTTATAGAAGGAATAAATGAAGTCTCAGTTGTTCGTTAGCCTCACATTATGCATTTGACACTCTCATACTGTGCCTTTAGCATGCAATGTAGTGGACTAGGATTTAGATTTGTTTCTGCATCGAGCATAAGGTAAATACAGGATTGCCCCATGTCCTTGGTGAATTATTACCTTGTCACTTCCCTTTCCACCTGTCATCTTTCATAGTGTACAGCCGCATTTTAAATCTGTTTGTTGCCAAACTAGTTGGCACTCCGTGTGCTTGTACTTTCTGTCAACGGAATTACATGGCCTTCTTGAAGTCTTGTAACTTTTGATTTGAAGTTTCACTTTGCTTTTCAGTTGAAGGGTAACTTAAGAGACCAAAGCAATGCCATGTAATGTTCTCAATGTTACCATCAGAGGTTCTCTGATACATTTCATTCCGTGGCTTTATTTATACTGACAGATTCCACCGAGGCTGTTAAATTCGAATTTAAAGGAATTATCACCCATTGTCTCAGCAAGTAATTTCAGGAAATAGTATTTTAGCATTTTTACCCTCAGAGTTTCTTATTTCAGTTGTCATTCTGCTGATTGTAAAACTTGCAGTTAATGGGCCACTGGGATCTGGGTCTAACAGAATCCATTTTCTTTTACTTTACTTTTTTTACTTTTAGTCATTTAGCAGACGCCTTTCCCCAGTTTCATTCTTCTTTCCATATTATTTCACAGAAATTAAGACCTGGTCCTTTACTGATGTATCAGGAGAAGTGGTTTCTCACAAACACACACACACAAACACAGACCCCATCCACCACAAATACACACACCCCACCCCCTGCTACAAAGACTTTTGTGTTTGACCTGATCTCAAGTCACACGTCTTGAGAACACCAACAGCTACAGACTGAAACATTTGTAAGCTTGCACAGCTCTGGGAAGAATCCACTTCAACATCATACACAAACCTGGTAAGACTGATTATTTAGTAAAACTAATATCTTAACTAATATCTTTGACTTAATGTCAAAACTATATTTATACTGTAATTTTTCCTCAGATAATGTTTCCTCTTTTCTACAGTATCCTACACACAAGACTGGGTCAACTCATCTTCAGAGATTTTAAATGGAAACACAAGTTCAGAAGGTTGTTGCAATGTTTTATTATCCATTTTTGTATTGTTTCACCTATTCAATTAAATATTTTTCCTTTACTAAACATATTTTATGTTTTTTTATGTATCCTGCAAGACTTATGAAGAGGCTATGAGTAAGAAGTTTTCATAGTTTCACTCTGGAAAGGCCCAGCTGAAACACTCAATCACAGTTGTGGCAAAAAAGCCAAAGAGAGACAACAGTAAGTTTAGAAATTGACATGATGTTAAGTTATTCAATAGGATATTAGCCTGTAGTGATTATTGTCAACATTACTGTTGTTTTGCAGTTGCTTTTCAACATTGACAAACACAGAAAGAGCATTGTGGAGGACAGAAATGGTGGAGCTCAATGTAAGATGTGGAAGATGTTGATGTGGATGCACACAGGATCTACAGTGAGGAATGGAGACTGCTGGGACACATCATTTCATGTGTTATTTACTGCATTTGTTTGAAATCTTTAATTGAAATTGTTTTCAGACTGTTTTGGATGATATTTACTATTTTCCCATAATAAGAAGAAACAAACAATTGTTGGTTAAACTATATTTTTTTCGTTCTGCCCATGGTCTACAACCAATCACATCATTCACCTGTAGGGTTTGTGGAAGGGATATATTTTAAATGCAACCAATATAGTGACTTTTCTGTAAGGGTTTTGGGTGGAATAAATCACAAGTTGACCAATGAAATGACTTTTGAGTGGCCCAATAGCTGTCCGGTTTAGGGGTGGGTTTAGTTTCAAATCAACCAATCCAGTTTAACGCGAATGACCAAAAGGGGAGGGCACAGTGGCACAAAGGTGTGAATGTCCCCCTGAAAAAAATGTTTTGAATGGATTACTTGCCATGGCAACAAATGGCTGTTGCACGGAAGAATACCTTAGTAACATACATCCGAATTGGTACATATTTGGCAGTATAGACCACAATATTTCCTGTGTCTGGTCAGTAATACTCCCGGATTTGTCCAAAAATCTGTATCATGTAAAATCTTTTCATGCAGTACCTCTATATATACTGTACCCACCCAGACTTTGAGTTAATTCCTCTTCAGGCATCATCATAACCGCTGACCCTCTTTTTCCGTTGCTGGTTATTGTGGAGGGGCTGTGCTGGAGTTTATCAGCTTTCAATTTGCCATGTTTGAGCTCTAGGGGTCACAGTGCAGTCACACTACTCTCCCTGGGTTTATGGCTTTTTAATCAACTTCTACAACCTCTCCTATCTATGTGCTGCTAGCCTGAGGGAGCAGGGGATGTGGGAGGATATAGAACTGTATCTTAAAAAATACTGAGTGCAGCAAAACGGTCACGGTAGTATCTAAATGAGCCTTTAGCTTCTTAAAGCACCAAAGCCCTTTGCTGAATCTGTAATGTCTATAAAACTGTGGAGTATTTTCAGTGTAGTGAAGTAAATGACAAGGTACATTTATTACAGCTAATTGAAAGTCTGAGAGATAGTTGCTGTTGCTTTTTGTTTTGAATTTTGTTCTTTTTTGTTTCAAATTCATAAATCTTAGTCCATTTCGTTGCCAGAGCACCATTTAGATGGCAGCAACCTTCTGACTATCACACAAATGTATTACAGCATTTATTTAAAATAGAAATTATAAATGTCTTTACTGTGACAGTGCCTCTTTTGATAACTTTAATGCTGCTTTCCTTTTTGAATATATATATATATATATATATATAATAAAAAATGTTAATATTAAAATGATTATAAGCTTCGTTTTGAGGTCAATCAGATATATAAAATATAAATGTAATATTACATATAACATTTAAACAGACTAAAAAATTTTTTGTGCATTCCTATTTTTTGCATTTCAAACATTTAGATCATTTTAGTTTTAATTAAATTAAATTTTCATAATGATGCACGTTTTGCCCCTCTCTGTTATCATTTCCAAAAGTTTTCTCTTTCATCAGTAGTAACGGAGATGCAATTTTTGTCTGTAGAACTCCTTAAGCTCTAACAGTGAGATGGTTACACTTTGGGAAAAGTCAAGTTTAAATATCGACAAGCACAGTGCAGGTGTATTTGTTAGCACTGAACATTTTAACTTTAAAGTGCAGGTTCAACAAGAAACCCAAAGGCACCATTAAAGCGGAATAAAAGACTAAGTGTCAGCACTGAGCCTTGCACAACTTTGGGTCATTCTCAACTCTCAGATCAATATGAGCTGTTACAATTTCACAGTTGGTCATGCTTCACTGTTTGACACTTGTTCCTTTAGCGCAGGTTGGGAGAGTTTCTGAATGTGTGAGGCACGACAGAGAGAAAGAAGTAGAGAGAGGTCTGTCGCCATATGGGAGCTCACATTGACACCTCCAATGCACAGCTCCACTTGGCATGCAGTTGACAGTGTCCACTGAAGAGTAGCTGCAAATGAGTCCATTCTATCTCGCAGTTCCCCAGGCGGCAAAACAACCCCCTTCCTCACCTCCATCAGAGCATTATAGAGACCCTTAAGTGGTGATATACAAACCTTAACCTGGCTCGATAGGGGATATCATATATAATTTAATGGATCATATATACAAATGCCCTCTTCCACAATTTTATTCTTACAGATAGTGAGTGGGATGGCAGAGTACTATTGAGTCTAATGTACTTCAGTGCAGTACTTGATTGAAACTGTTTGCTTTTGCTAAGAATATGTTTTTTCAGAATAGGTCCTCGTGCTATTCCAAGCTTAAAAAAAAGGGATGCCCAATATCAGTACCATATTACAGTGGTTCTTAATCAGGGGGCCTGAGCAAATGTTCAAAGATGACTTAAGACAAAACAAGCTTTAAAATAAGCCTAAACAACTAAAAATCAGGATGGTTTTCATTTTAATATAGGCCTAACTCATTCGACAACTATTTTTTTTTTTTAAGAATCTTGGTTCCAACTCTCTAAAAAAATAGATTGTCACCTAACTTTGTGATATTATGATAACAATTTTGTGACCAGTCTAAAAGTATGATTTATAGACCTAAATTAAATAATGCAAATGAATATAATCATATAATGTTCAGCTCTCATATAATGTTCAGCTCTAAAATATATTTTATTTGATCTATTTTACATTTTATTTTATCGGGTAGAAATTGTGAGAAAAAAATAGATACAATTCCTATGCGTTTTTAGAGAACCTGTTTGAAAATACATTTGTGCAATTCCGGTGATGCTAGTGGCTCAGAAATGACAGACGACTTCATCTTTAAAGCCCAAAACACACGGCATGATTTTAGCAATCCTATAAGATCACTGCATATGTCACACTGTGTGACTTGGATCTAATAAACTTGGCTATGACGTTTTGACTATTGAGGCGTACGATACGACGCACGTTACTATAGAAGAATAAAACATCATCAGCATGCGCTAGTGGTAAACAAATAGAGCATGATAAATCACACTTTAGCAGTTAGAGTTTTTGTGTGCTGAAAAAAAAAGTGGAAGCGGCGAAAGAGGAAGGGATAAGAGCTTGAGGTAAGCAGTTTTATGTTTTAGCACCATGTCACGTTGATTTCATGTCGCATTTTTATTGGTTGGTCAGTAAACGTGGATCGTACCAGCAAACACACTGCGCGATGATCACGCTGTATCGTAGGCTATTTTTGGTTGCAAGACCGTGAAAGCGGCAGTCATTGAACCTCTCTCACTGTACGACACAGGACCACCGATTAGGAGCCATGATCACAGAAATCGCCACGATTGTTTCACAATGCCAATCTTTCGTCTGGGACAGCCGAAAATCGTGCAGTGTGTTTAGGGCTTAAGGCTTAAGGTTGGTAACTGGAAGATTGCTGGGTCAATTAACACCAGAATCACGCCATGAGCCATCAACCTTATGCCTTTGAGCACAGCACCTGTGTTGCAGGGTGGCTGTCTCTGTGATAAATTAAAGCCAATTCGCCTAGCCCTGGTTGTGTGGCAATAACTAAAGATTCTAGATTTTATTCTCAAGCATATAGACTGACCCCTCATGGCTGGATCAACAGGTTCTCTTGAAGGACTAACTTCCCTGCAGCATGGCACCTTGATAATCTGTCTCTAATGTGGCACAAGCCCATTGGCTGTTTACTCCTCATTTTACCAAAGTTATTCAGCAGCACATCTGTCACCAAGGTAAGGTGCTGTTTCCCCCGGGCAGTGAGCTGAAGATTTACTGCTACACACTGATGACTGTTGGTGTGCTTCCAGTCATTTCTGGGAAGAAAGTTAGTAGTTATTTTTGAAACTTGAAAAATGGTTGCTTTAATTTGTATACTTCTCCGGCCTTGTGCTTTTTTCCTGCATTGTGTTTGAGAGTTCAGCACAGAATAAGGTCAGAAACTACTGTACAGTGAAATGACTTCCCACAAGGATGTGTAAACTCATGCATTATGCTTCGTGGAACCAGCTTTTGTACATGCCTGAGAAAGAGCAACCAAGGATATTCTCTGAAACAATAAGTCATTTATCTTGTAGCATGATGCCCAATGAGGTGGTGTCACAGTGAGAGGAAGCACAAAAATACAGCGGATTCTTCACAATCTGGTGTCTATCATGGCTTGTTTGTCCTCGATTTTAAATGCTCAATGAAGGTAAGACAAAAAATGTCTTTCTTCAATTGTTTGCCTTCTCCTCCCAGCGAGGCCATTTCTCTCTACTTCCTGTGCCCAGAAAGCAGCAGGGCTCTGAATCAGCCATGCTGAGATCAATAGAGAGGCAGGAAGAGAAAATTACTTCCCTCTCCTGCTGGAACGTAGATTGGCTTTTCACATCTTCATTTGGAGCTTTGCAGTTGGGTTTCAATGGCTGGCAGCACTGGCAGGCGACACAGCATCTGATTCGTGGGGATGAATGGCACATTTCAGCGGGAGTAATTTCTGTTGGGAGGAAGGCAGGGTGCACTACACATCTGAGGAAAGGCCATTGTGGACGTGGGTAGCTATCAGGCGGACCTGCTAGTCTGGGAGAGTGTCAATACACCTTGGAATAAAGGGGTAGCTTGTTGCTGTAGCTACTGCTGGATCCTTTGTTCCTAATGAGTAGAAAAAACAGACCAGAAGATGGGTGCTGTTAGGTGTGTCAAGTCTGAAACCAAACATCCTACTATTGAAGCCATTTCTTGAATGGTACTAGAGGTGTATATGTTTGGATGGCTCGTTTTTGAGGAGTCAGGCTACACTGGTGGCACTCTGTGTTGTTGATTTATGTAAACCGATCTCAAAGCGCACCTTTTGTTAATAAAAGTTTCATTTCTTTGTTTAATATAAGCGAGTTTGTCTTTATTGATGCTGTTTTCATTAAAAAAATAAAAATAAATAAAACAACGAACCATAAACTAAGCATTTGTTATAAAAGAGGGAAAAACGTATTTATTTGGGTTACAAGTAGGCTATAGCCTATCCATCTTATTCATTTTGTTAATAAAACTTAGATGTTTAATATAGGCCTATGCGAATTTGCCATTGTACTATTTTATGGCTGATGTGTTTTAATTAATAGGCTAATAAGGAATCACAAACTACGATCGTTTTAAAGAAAAAGGAAATCCAAAGACCGTTTATTTATTTGTGTTACAATGCGGGTAAAACATATTTTCCTTATTCATATTGTTAATAAAAGTTCAAAGTTTAATATAAGTGAATTTGTCATCGTACTGTTTTATTGCCTAGCCTTTTATTATTATTAAAAATAATAATAATGAGCCACAAAGCTTTCGTTTGAAGTTAGGGGAAAATCCCAAAACCTTTTATTTATTTGTTACAACACGGGTATGTCTTATTCGTTCTGTCAATCAAAGTTTTATGTTAAATATAAGCAACTTTGTCATTTTAGCATTGCTGATGTTGTGTGTGGGAATTTTTCCCCATTAAGAGTAATACTGAATCAACCTTAAGCATTAATTTTGTTCCAAGAATAGGAAAGATCTAACGTTAAAGATCAAAATAAGCGCTGTAGATGCGAGAATGCGAGATTGGTTGCTGCTGAGGTAAATAGACGCTCTCGATCTTTCTCTGCTGTATCTTTGCAATGGCTGTAGAAATGGTCGTTAATTCTTGATTTGGGTACGGCACAGACATGTTACAGGTAATAAAATGATCAAAAAATCATGGCAACAAACGACTTCCTAGGTCAGTTTAAGTTGAAACGACTTTCACAATCAATTTGATTCAACTTCATTCATGTTTTACTGTTGCTTATTGTCACAGTAGGCTTAGGCTACTTTTTTCTATGAATTTGAATTAATATACAAATTAATAAAATGAGTTATATTTATATTTTGTTACACAATTTTCATTTATTTATTTTTAACACCGCACCCCCAGCCCCCCCATTTTTTCTTGGGCTACACGCCAAGGGGTGCTGCAGCACCCTTCACACCCCTACTTCCCCGCGGTAATGTATAGGGAACCTTTTGATTTAGTACATTATGTTAATATTAATTAAAATAATTAACAATAGGGCCTAACCTATGCGGTTGAGCAAGTTAGTTTAGCAGAACGCTATAAAAAAGAAGCACAAAAATCAGCATGCTACTGGTGCCCTTCTCCCAGGGGACAACTTTACAGTCCTTTTCACAAACCATAAACTTACATCACTTGGTGTAGGATGCAGGAAGTGGTTGGCTGGTGTTGGATGAATGCTGTTCAAAGCTTTTGTGCCCTCTGCACTGCTGACTGAAGCCCCTGAGGGACGAGTGTGTACCTCCAGCACCACTCTGAGATGGCAGCGGGTCCATTGAGGATATGACAGCCCTGCAGTTAATCATAATTTATTGCCGTGATAATTACATTTTAATGTTAGCCTAGCACTAATTGTCCCCTGAGGTATGGCCACAGGAATCACTGATGAACAAAAGGGCCTAAATTGAGAGGGAAATGTTTTATAGAAAGCATCTAAATGCACACATGCTTAGACAATATTTCTGGTTGTAAGGATTTGCCATTGTAAACAGTTAGGACTTTTTGCATTGGCAAGGATTCATAAGCACTCTAATAAAAAGCATTTCCCTGCATCTCACAGGCTCCGACCTCAATTTCCGTAAGACTCAGTGATAAGTGGGCTAAAGCACAGACCTTCCCAGATATATTTAGCTCTTGATAAACCCAAACTAATGAGACCCCTGGGATGATTTCCCTGTAGATTTTATAGTGGAAGCGTGTTCTTTAAATGCAGGTTTGTTATATGTTTCTGGTTGATGTTGTATCCTGTAGACAGAAGGTTAAATTGAGGATACATCGCCAATTCTGGGCCTATATGGATAAGGAGTTTGAAATCGCTTTTGCTGACAGATGTTTGTTGGCTTTTCCTATTCCGTTTTCCTTTATTATTTGGGGAAATAGATGCTTCTTAGATCACTGAACCAGAAGCAGTTGAGAGGCAGTTCAAAGATTAAACAAGACAGGCCTTCCTGATTAGTTCTCCTGTCTGATCACACAGAGAATAATTGTAATGCTTATCACAGAATTTACAAAGAACAAGCCCTTGTTGTATATGAGGCATCCTTTGATTAACTTTGTAATGTTTGTTTTGGGGTGACTCAGTATGTGGACTAGAGATATTAGAGATATAGGGTAAACGTACCTATTAAGCTCACATATCCATTAAGCACACTTCCATATTTGAGCTCAGATTATAAAAAGACAAAATAATGTATTATCATACTTGATGTCTTAACCAATTGATGTGTTTGTTACTACATACCTACTGTAATTTCAAGTCAATCATATCATTGCACACGGAAATATGAGCCTCCATGTGTTCACACTGTCTGGCCGCCATTTTGAAAGCTGTCTGAAAACTTTTACCAAAAGAGGAGCCCTTTAAATGTGCATTTTTTAGATATGTAAGTCTTTATTTTGGGTAAGTTTCACTACTTACTGTAAAATTAAGAGATTAATGTTTATACTTTTGCATATTATAACCTGGAACTTGGATGTGGAAAATAATTACAGTTAGATCCAAAAGATAGTTTTAGCAACATGGCACAGATGCTACAGAACACAGTTAGCTGACTAGCTTTATTGTGTGCTACGCTAATATATTACTTCACAGGCATTACTGGCTTGTGCTTTTAAATCCATAATATTATAAACTGACAGTTTATTGCTGGTCTGTGGTTTTATACTGCTGTAATTTTTAAAGATTTCATATTA
>NW_015657574.1:1467011-1469915 GCF_001515625.1 Sinocyclocheilus rhinocerous | reverse complement strand
TAAGGTGAGCTTAAAGGGTGCACTACTATGAAAATCACACAGCTTTAGTGTGACATCAATAAGAATAGTTGTTCATAATAAAATATGTATGAACTTAATACATGACCTAGATTATTTATTTTGCAAAATCTTGTCATTTTAATAAATATTACATGAAATTTATAAAAAATTGTTGCTGCTCCAATTAAGCTCAGTGTGCTCTCTTTAAGCTCTTCCACATTGAACGTCTATGTAAATACTTCATAAACATACTTTACATTATAAACTGATGGCTGGCACTTAAGTTAATCGATTTTCTATGGATTCTGTCAACTCAAGTCTACAGACTGGCTCTGACCTTCAGCAACTAGCATCAACTTCTCCAGACTGTAAATCAGTGGAAAATCAAGGGGGGGAAATTGTGTAGTGTATTCCAGCCTTAAGAGATGATAGATAAGTTGACATCCATTTAATAAGAGGCTTCATAATGAGGATAGTTTCTGTGTTCATCCCTGTGAATGAAATGTTTTATTGGTTTGTTTTATTTGATTTTTGAATATGTGTTACTTAGCTGAACGTGGACTAGTATTGATGCTGCAATCTGCTTAAATGACACTTCATTATGAATATATAACTGATCAAATTGAATGCCTTTTTGCTTGCTTTTAGTGTTCTGTTTTTTTGTGATTGACTTTGTACCTTCAAAAAAGATTTTTTCAATTATTCTTTAAAAAGGTTGTCTAAAATAAACTTTTTTAATAAAACATGATGTGAGCTTAATGGGAACCAGGGGTGTGCTTAAAGGGCACAAAAATGTACCCATTAAGCACAGCCAGACTTTTTGCATTTATTGATGTATATCTGAATTGAAATGCTTTTGTCATTTAAAATAAAATTAAATATTTTTGTGTGAGAGATTAATATTTTATTTTAACATAACTTTTATACCTTAAACCAATATCTTGTGGACTAAAAATGTCTCAATGTAGATTTTGGTGAGCTTAATATGTACGTTTACCCTATATTTATGATTAATAAATTATTTATTCAAGGTATGCACCATATCGGCATATCATTTATCAGTTGATGTAAGTTTTTTTTTTTGTCAGGTTTTGTCTATATTATACATTAGGGATGCTCCGATCAGGATTTTTGCAACCGATACTGAATACCGATTTCTTGTCATGGTGATCAGCCGATACTGATGCCGATTCTGATGCTTCAAGCTCTATATTCGGTGCATTCCAAACGGGATATATCGCCCTCCGACGGGCACTTCGGAGTGAAAACAATCATGGCCGCCATATTGAAGGGTTGTTCCAAACCGAAGTGCTCAAAACTGGCCACTTCAAAGGGCTCTTCGGAATGACCGCCATATTGAAGGGTCGTTCCAAACCGAAGTGCTCAAAACTGGCCACTTCAAAGGGCTCTTCGGAATGAAAGATTTCTTTGCATGATGACGGCGCCTCTGTGTGGGCATGAGATGATGACGCAGAAGGGCACTTCAAGAAACAGTTGTTTGGTCCCCTACACCCTTAAACCCTTCGAAGCTCTCACTCCGGAGGGTAAACCCTTTGAAGGGATTAGGGATGAGCCCTTCTGAATGGAACGCAGGGATAGACGTTTCATCGGGCGCATGCGCCTGGCCCGAAGTTAACTTTCGGTCTGTGTTTATTCATCAGTCTGGCTATGGTTAGGCTATTACTTAACTGGCCAACGGAACGAACCAACCCCGTGACGTCACACGCGGTGGTACTGCAAGATGGCGGCCCCTTGCTCCAAAAGCTATAACAAAACATCCTTTTTTCTTAAAAATGGTTACATTAATCATGTTTGTTATATATTTTTTTATCAAAGTGGAAATCACTTAACTAAATAATGTTAACTTAACTGACTGCTTCACTTCCACTTTAAGTGTGAATTAGTAAGTCCTTCTTAAATGTAAAATTTAAAATGGTCGGGTAATAAAAAATGCATTCTGATTATTTGCGGGTGGATAAAATAAATCATAAATCATGCAAATAGTAACTACATTTTTTTTTCATGAGGCAGGCGATTTCGTGTATGTGTGTGTTCGGAAATCACTTAACTAAATAATGTTAACTTAACTGACTGCTTCACTTCCACTTTAAAGCACCTCCTGCTGGCAGAGAATTAATTTGCATTTTAAGTAAATCCATCTGATTTAGGCAGCTAAAGTCACTCGCTGTCTGGGATCGCGACTGTTATTTGAAAAGGTTAACTTTAACGGACGAAGCCAGATTGGCCGACCCTACACGCTAGCTCAAAGCATGGATGATCTGACAGGATTGCCTCTGGTTGAGTGATTCACATCTATAGAGAAACCTAACACTTACATACAGTACATTTAAATTAAGATGTGAATATTTTCTAGAAAAAAAAATTCCAGAAACTGGAATTCCAGAAAATTTTTGAACTTTCTGTATTTGATTTTTTTTTTACCAAGTTCTTAAAAATTTCAGCTACAATTAATCACAACAATGTATATACAATTACAGATCATTAAGCATATAAATCGTCAGTTTGTTGTTTTACACACATGCACACAGACATTATTTCATACGCGACATAGTCGTGAGATGCATAAGAAATCTTTAGAGCGTAACATAAACCATAATACATAACAACAAAAGACAATACTTTATTTAACATTTTCTGACAAGAAGTGCGAGCATTTTTGACTATTGTTTATGTCCAGTCCGCTCGTTTTATCGCATTTAACCACAGCTGTCGTCGGTTTTTGTCTGGCAGTGGCAGCAGGTATGCTTTAAAATTTAAAATTGGAGCCTCTACTATGTCAATTCTGGCACCCAACATCACAACAAGACGATATTTTAAGCTCCTTATGTAGCTGAATCTGCGCTGGTTTGAATTGGCCGCCTCCAGTTTCCCCTTTGTTTTGCC
>NW_015657574.1:1450711-1465581 GCF_001515625.1 Sinocyclocheilus rhinocerous | reverse complement strand
GTGGCAGCAGGTATGCTTTAAAATTTAAAATTGGAGCCTCTACTATGTCAATTCTGGCACCCAACATCACAACAAGACGATATTTTAAGCTCCTTATGTAGCTGAATCTGCGCTGGTTTGAATTGGCCGCCTCCAGTTTCCCCTTTGTTTTGCCTCCAGCTAGCGTGGTGACGTAACTGTGAAGTCGGCCCTAAAAGGGTCTATAAACACAAGCGTTAGAGCGGCCGTGATCAGCTCCGGTTCCCGTGGAGCCGTAACGCGCCGCAGACGTGTGCAGTGAGGCGCAGATCAGCTCTAACGTCACTGAATATGCTGTTAAAAATGAACCATCCATTCATCATTTCATCATGCAAAACATACCCGACAAATAGCGAATTTTTCATTGTTTCTCGAAACGTCATAGCATTTCCACACCAGCAATGACATGAATGTGGTGCCAAATCATTTATGTCCCCATGCATCATGTACGTTGTCACGCGTTGACGTCATCAAATTGTGATCGGTTCGTGAGATCGGCCAGGTGTAGCCTAGTGAGTACCGATCGAGTCATAAAATGTGATTATCGGCCGACACCGATCTCCGGCCGATCGATCGGAGCATCCCTATTATACATTTAATTCTGCATTCTCATTTGCCATATTTTTACATTTAGATGAGCTTTGCAGCCATCTACGCTCACTTAATGTTAATTTTTAACATTTCATAATTATCTTTAATGATATTAGCCTATTAAATATATAAATGAATATCCATACTGTACATTAAAATTATGTGATGCTTAAATTGATTTGCAGCATTATTGTTAATTTATAATAAAAACCATTTTTTAATATCATCCATATTTATAATAAAGTATCAACCAGAATGTTAATCTTAAAATAGTTTAAATGAAGTCTGTCAATTGTCAAGTAATCAACTTCAGAACAAATACATTCAGTACATGCAGTTGGTGAAAACTACACACTCATATGAAGCTAGATGTAATGTCTAATTACAAACGTGAACACCTGGCTTGCTTTTGAAAAATGAAACAGACTTAACATAATCCATGTTGAAACATTTCTCTAACAATTACGTTCACTGCAAACACTCTGTTAGCGTGTAAAAGTAGGCTACAACATGACAACAAGCAGTGTTCATCCGTCAGTCTTCCTGCATCATGCCACATTCATATTCCTGTGTTTTAGTCATTTGTCAGTTGTCAGCTGGCACATGAGCTGCACTATACCCTCTGGAATCAAATACTGCTATTACTAGCAAGAAATCCAGACATTTTGCTGAGGTGAAAGTAGGGCTGGACAATAATTCAATATCAATATGTATCGCGATATAATTTTTTTCAATAACGGTGATATGATTTTTAAACACATTTCCGATATTTCGATATACATTACCAGTGTTTCCCATACATTGATTTATTTGTGCCGTTTGACTTCGTTGAATAAACATGAGCACTGCACGTTTCAAATTCATAACGCGGCGCGGGTGTTTTATATGAATGTATCTCTGAAGAGAACCGGCTGTCTTCAGAAAAGTTTCGATGGCATTTTCATTTGATCTGATAAAGAAGCGTTCATGAGCGGAGCTGCTTTGATTACAGCCATTACTGGAGAAACCGCTAGTTCTATCACTCTAAAAGCGCCTCCTGCTGGCAGAGAATGAGTTTGCATTTTAAATAAGCCCGTCTCCAGCAACATTTCCAGTTTTTGTTGTTGTTCAATTTTTTTGTTTTCTGCAGCGACTCGGAGCACTTTTCATACCCTTTTTTCTGGCTGAAGCACATTTGTTTCAATCTATAAGAATAATCAGCCTACACTACCAGTCAAAAGTTTTTGAACAGTAAGATTTTTAAAGGTTTTTTTTTTTTTTAAGAATTCTCTTCTGCTCACCAAGGCTGCATTTATTTGATCCAAAGTACAGCAAAAACAGTAAAATGTTGAAATATTTTTACTATTTAAAATTGCTTTCTATTTGAATAGATTTTAAAATGTAATTTATTCCTGTGATCATACATAGGTAAATTTTCAGCATCATTACTCCAGTCTTCAGTGTCACATGATCCTTCAGAAATCATTCTAATATGCTGATTATCAATATTTAAAACAGTTGAGTAAATTTTTTTTTCAGGATTCTTTGATGAATAGAAAGATCCAAAGATCAGCATTTATCTGAAATAAAAAGCTTTTGTAACATTATACACTATTCCATTCAGTATAATTTTTATTATTTTTTTGGGAAAGAAATTATAGAAATTAATACTTTTATTTAGCAAGGATGCTTAAAATTGATCAAAAGTGATGATAAAGGCATTTATAATGTTACAAAAGATTTCTATTTCAGATAAATAGTGTTCATATTGATATCGGAATTATATCGTATCGACCGAAATTAAGAAATATATCGTGATATCAATTTTGGCCATATCGTCCAGCCCTAGGTGAAAGCATTGCTACTCTTAGCCCCTTTGAGAAAGCAAAGCTCTGTAAAAAAAACAAAAAACAAAAAAAACTGCACATTTAGTCACTCTCTGGTGTTGTTCACTAAATTTTAGCTTGGGGGAAATGAGAGAAAGCTGCTATGCAGTTTGTTACAGGTTAGCACTTACCTTCTGGTTATTTCAGACAACATAACAAATGGCTTTGTTCTCCCCGATGCTCTCTCAAAGAATTAGCAGAGATTGATTTGCAGATGAACATCTTATTTGTCCTAGTTGTCTGTGAATGTTACATCCATCCTCATGATTTTCCCCTTCATTTCCCTAAGTATCATTTATATAATCATTTTCTATTCCGTTTTAGTCAGCACCCCTGCTTTGTAAAATGAATAGGAGAATTCAATAGCATACTGTAGAGGACACAATGAAACAGTCTTTTCTTTCCTCAGTGGATTTGTGGAAGACCTTTCCCAGCTTTTGGCGGGTTATGTGGTCATGGTCCACTGCTATAAACTTGGAGTTATTGCTTTAGACCTGTGTGCCTTCCTTGCTACCTTAACATTTTGCTAAAATAAACCACTGGGGCTATAAAAGCAGCCAGCAGTTAAGCCACTTTACAGTGGCAGCATGCAGTGCCTGTAAATCTAGCAGCAGTCATTATGTCTCAAAGCCTGCTGCGACTGCATCAAATGAGAGATTTATGCTGTGATAATGACAACTTTTGTCTGGGATTTTTAAATCGTTGATGTTAGCCCACGTAGATCCACTTAAGAGTTTTACAGCAAGCAGGAGGCCTCATTTAAGAGACCACCATACATTCAGATCAGAGAATAAAAAATGTCTTCTGCAGTACTTGAGGGCTAAATGCTGTCAGGTTTCTAGCAGTTTTAAATTGAGGTGACATTTAAAATTTTATTCTATGAAGATTTCTCTGTGATTTGTTTGTTTGTGTGTGTGTGATTATGACAAAAGTTTATGTTATGTTGGTTACAGCTCAAGCCATTTGTAGTATAATATAATATATGAGATAATATAAAAACAAAATAATTGCAAGACAGAATTAATGTAATTGAGGTTGTGGAAAATGAATACTTTATTAAAGATATATTTACTGAATATTCTCATTTTTTTCCCCTCAAATTTATCTGCTCATAACAGAGTGTTTTTCAAAAGGCCTTTGTCAGCACTGCAAGGGACGTTCAGAGAAAAAGACAAGGGAGGGAGGGTACAGTGACCGTTTCCATCATTCCATTCTCATGGCCTGATTAATTAGTTTGAAGTTATCCATGAAAGCAAGACAGTGATAAGAGAAGGAACTAATAAAAGCCAATTACAACTCTCTCCCTCATAGCACAAAGAATCAAAGTTGAGGAAGGCTTACTGCATTGTGCTGCCTGAGTGAGAAGGTTGCTTCAGTTACAGTTTAAAGTTGTTTTACATTATACCCTATCATACAGCAGTGGTCAAAAACAAAACCCGTATGATAATTACTCATACAGTATTACTTTTCTTCACTGGATTTCTTCCTCTTCAAAGAGCCATGTATAGTTGCTAGTACAGCATTTGGGACTGTTCTGTATGTGTGCCATCAGTCAGATTTGCCTGTAACAACTCATAATGTAATAACTGCACGTAATGTAAAAACGGCACATAATGTAATATAAGTATTACATTATTATTGTATTAAAATGTTCATAATGTAATAATTTTCTCAAAACGTAATAAAATCCTGAGCTCATAATGTAATATAACAATTATTACATTATGAGAAATGTATTACATTATAAACTCACCAAAAACACTGTCAAAATATTTTGTGTTTCAGAATTCTGATGTTGTTAGAACACATCAGAAAAAGAAAAAAAAACTAAACGCCTAAACATATGAATATGAATTATAAATGAGTATAATCAGTGTAGGTATAATAAGAAGACTTGTTAAATATAATCATACTTAACAGCTACAGTAATAGTATTTCAGACAGGACCACTTTGGCAAGTTACTTGAGTTTATTGAAACACAATTTATCTTTGGCGGTATGGTTCCTATGGGGGTTCTTTGCTCCAGAATAAATTGAACATACAAGAGCTTTAACATTAACCTACCGGAACCATCAGCTTGGAAATACATAACAATTAAGACACTTAGTAATTGAAAGATAATTATAATATTGTAAACATTAATTTAAATTATGTGCTGGTATTACCTTATGAACTGTGATTGCATTATAAGTTGCCACAGTGTCTTCATAATGTAATCAATTTCTCATACAATAAACTATTACATTATGTGAAAATTGTTATTACATTGAAACATTATTATTACATTATGAGCTCAAGATTTTAGTACATTTTGAGAAAATTATTACATTATGAACATTTTATTACAATAATAATGTAATACTTATTACATTATGTGCGATGACATAATTTTCCTGTGGTTCTAGAGTAAGAATGCTGTGTTCCATTAAAAAGTGACTCTGTGAATCTGTGAATTTCCTACTTAATTTTTCTATGTTGCCCAATGCTAAACAAAAGGCAACTTTAGCTTTGCAGGTTTACCTGCCAAAAAATTCTTCTTGCAACCAAACTTCAGAGGAATAGCAGTGCTATGTAGCTAATGCTAGTATTTGTTTAGCAGACCTCCTTGACCTGCAAACACAAGAAACCTCTATGAATTTTATTAACTGTCAATCTTGCAGATGACTATGTCTTGCTTCTGCTGTAATTCTTGTTGCCACACCATCACCTTCTGACCTCATGGAAAGTGTTTTTCTAGAAATACCCTGACAGCTGGCTGGTGTTGACTAATTAAGAATTGATCAGGCTGTGAATACCTCACAGGGCCTCTTTGGATCCCCACCTGAGTCATTTCGTCTTTCCATAACTTCATTCGGAGGTTAAAAAACAGTGACAAATACAGAGGTGAGAACTCAGTGGTGCTTCATGACAACAAAAACAGCCTCCATCTTTTAGATCATCCTCAGTCTTTGAGTAGAATCGATACACCGCAATCATAGGCCTGTCCTCCAGGCCTGGACATAATACATTCTAGTACAATTTGTGCACGTCTTGGCCTCATACAATTTAAAGTACTATACAGAATTCATTTTTCCAAGGCCAGGTTATCTGAAATATTTCCCAATATTGAAGACAGATGTGACAGATGTCATGCTTCTTTGTGCAATTTGAGTCATATGTTTTTTTACTTGTCCTATGTTGCAAAAATTTTGGGTCAATTATTTTACAACTATGTCTAAAGTGTTAAAAGTTAGAATTGATGTTTGCCCCGCTATAGCAATCTTTGGGATACCAAAAATTTGGTCTCAGTTTAATTCAAAACAACTGGATATTATATCCTTTACCTCTTTGTTAGCTAGGCGCCGTATTCTGCTCCACTGGAAATCTAATAAGCCTCCAACAACCTCCCAATGGCTAGTGGATACCATGTTTTTTTTTAAACTGGAAAAAGTAAGATGTTCTGGGAAAAGTCATTTCTTCAATAAATGGCGTCTCTTTATAGCTTACTTCAAGTCTCTTAATATTCTACCTCCTGGTTAATATATGATAATGTATATATATATTGTATTAAGTATATATTGTATTTTGTCTATTTGTATTACAATGACTACTATTTTCTATAATTAGTTGTTCTTTATTTTATGATCGTTTTGTAGTTATTTTATTTATTTAAAAAAATTTTCTTCTGTTCTAATTCTTTCTTTCTTTTTTTCTCTTTGTTTTAAATTGGTTATGTATTATGTTTGGGTTTGGTCTTAAAATGTAAAAAAAAAAAAAAGTGTTACAAATTTGTAATCTATTTTCTTGTTGTGATAATATTTGTTTTAATAAAAAGTTTGAACATAGAAAGCTTGCCACACCATTGCTGTCATGGTGGTAATTGACTGTCAATTGTAAACTCAAATACTCCACAAAAGTCGGTGAGGTGGACGACGAACCAGGATCTGTCCCTCTCAGACCCTGTTATTCCAGTAAGTTTGGTGGCAAAATGTCACAGCTCACTTGCTCTATCTCTTTCTCTGAGCTGGAATTAATACCGTTCGTTTGGTTCAGACACTCTTCGAAGGTTAATTACTTTGCTGGATTATGGAGAGGTGCTCTCGCCACCTGCGTTAATCAGAAAATGTGCCAGATTTAATGGCTAATCCTGTTAGCACATATTACCTCTTACATGTGCCAGTCATCCCCTACATTCATGCTCTGATTCACATTTATATTGATTTTCAGAATATAAACGTAAACCCAATCTGTAAAAGCATAACAAAATAGAAATACCAATAAAAAAAGTTTACAGTTCCCCAAAAATTACAATCTGTCATCATTTACACACCCTTGTGTTAATGTTGTGTCAATGGGGTCTAAAAACAACATTTGCCTCCATTTGCTCATTTTATGGACAAAAACATACTTTTCTGAAGTCATACTACAGGTTTGGAAAGACATGCGAGTCAGTAAATGATGACAGAACTATCCCTGTGGACTATCTCTTTAAAGGCAAAAATATTGTCCTTGCAGTTGGGGTTGGAGGGAACATTGGTGTTGTTATAACAGAAATAATGAAATGGACGGATTGAAAGGGCCAAAGATAGATATATCATTACATGGGAAAGAAGAAGAGAGGCACAGCCTCATTAGAGTGTCTAGGAAGCTGCCTCGTAATTGTGACACTGGAAAGGACACAGGTGAGAGTGCTGCTTTTAATGACCAGAGTCTGTGATGTTACCTGTCGACAAGATTTTGGGTCTGGAGAAAGCTATTCGGTTGAGGACTGAGAGGAAAGAGAACTCTGTGAGCTACTAGTGTTTATACTAGTGTGTATTTGTTCATGTTCATCAGAACAGAAAGAATTTGTGTGCAAGGATCATTTTAATCCTATTTTTTTCTATCTATCTATCTATCTTATCTATCTTATCTATCTATCTATCTATTTTGCACCCTGGCAGGTAACATGCTAAAACATGCAAACAATGTGCTAATTCTATCTATCTATCTTATCTATCTATCTATCTATCTATCTATCTATTTTGCACACTGGCAATAGCGGTAGTATTTTCCAGAAACAACATTTTGAAGAAATGACTATATACTAGCTCTGTTTTAGGCAGTTACCCAAGAATCAGGATTCATAGTATGCTCTTGTGAATGAGAAATCTTGTTTGTCTTTGGTACTTACACTTTGCCGAAGCTTGAGGAAACACACAAACATTTGCTTTGACTTCTGTTGGTAGACATGAATATTGCCAGAGTGTGGCAGATGCTTCATCAATGCAAAGTTTTTATACTGTTGTAAGTAAGGCCTGACATTTCTTGGGTACGATATTGTCTGTGCTTTTTAGATTTCATCTCGCTCATATTTTATTTATTCTACATATGCCGTTGAATTTCATGAGTCGATTTGACAGATTATTAATTTGCACAAGTGTTATTCATATTTGAAAGGCAAATCCAACTATAAAAACAGGAAAGATTGTGTTATTGAGAGTGAGCTGTGATCTGAGCGGCTGTGTGTGTAACGCAGTTAAATATTTGCTGGTCTATATGAGCCAGATGACTCATTATTTAGGGTTTGAGTCATGAGATTGCTCACTCTGGGTATAAATTAAGAAGGTTGTGTATACACAGATAATTATTGATTGGTTGCTACATTTTGTTCAAAGTACATAGTTATATGATGGCATTATTGATGTCCAAGGCATTTCGTTTCAGGCTGATTCCTGCCTAGTTGACAAGGAAAGATTGTCCTCAGGTCAGCTGAATGCACTAAAAAAGCCAGTGTATCATTTTCCAGAAGGTGCCATTTTGCATTCCAGTCAGCTTGTAAGTGTTCTTGTGTACCAAGATGCGTGGTGTAACTTTCTCTTTCTTCCGGTTTTGCTCTTCCCGTTTCATACGATTTAAAGTCAATACAAAATCCTCATAGATATAGCAGGGCCACATTTGAGGATTTAGGAGATATAAATCTGGCTCTTTCATTGCTGTCTCTCTCAGGAAATGTGCATACCAGAGTGAAGAATAAGGCTGAGGGAAAAAAGGTGCGAGAACAAAAGCTTCTGGTGCCTCTGTTATTTTTTTTTCCCTCTTTCGGGGTAAACACTGAGACAAGGACAGTTTTTCAGAGCCACTCACCCCAGGAAGAGATGAAAATATGTTGCTTTTCCACATCATCCTTATGTGTTATTTGTCTGCCATACTCATTCTTATTTGGCTGTTTAAAAAAACGTTACTTTTTAATGAAATGCAACAGTGTAGGAGGTTTAATTTACTACATTGAAGGTTGTTGTCTTTTAAACAATGTAATCAAGATGAAATTATAAATCATCTTCAAAATAACTGTTACAGTACACATTACAATTACATTCTATATAAGGCAACTCAAACATCTTTGAGGAGGTTACGACGTTTTTAAATAAAGATACTTTCAGTTCTACCAATAAATGAAGCTACTGAGTATTTTTTTCCCCCAGCTTTTCATGATACAGTTCACTCTGAAATTTTGGAAATGATGTTGGCAAGTGTACTTTTGGACAATATCAGCATAAATCCTCCTGCTTTTACACTGATGAGGGGCAACACAAACTGCAAAACATAATTTGAGAACATAAAAACCTGAACCCAAAAAAACATCTTAAATTAGCCTAAGTGAGTTTGCTGGTCTTTGCTGAGAGGTTTTGGTCACGTTTCAGGCTGGAGGATCAGCTAACAGCTAACCATTCAGTCATAACTGAAAGTTATTTGAATGCATTTATACCAAGTAATGATGTTTTATGATGATACTTGTCTAAAACTTAGGGGCATTTCCAAACTTTTGAAGAGCAGTGCATGCCAGCTGACTGGTTCCGTCACCTCAATGGGGTTAACGCCGCTCGAGTGCCTGAGGGACCACTCTCATCATTAGAGCACTATGGGAACTCTAATGGGTTAGGGTTACAGGGGCAGTCTATGGAAGTACAGACACCTAGAACAGCTATCCAGGCAGAGCTGTCAGCGGCAGACATCTCACTCCCAGAGGATTCACTCACCTATGTGACTCTGGGTCTTGCATTCCCATAGGACTGGCGTTGTTTTACCTGACTGGTTAATGTTTCATCCATGAAAATGGCACTCGCTGATTTTCATACTCCATCTCTGATTATAATTTCATGAGGACTTGTAATTCACAAAGTCAGGCTGAATAGCACTTCCACTTCCCGCTTTCAGCGCAAAACCAAACTTGCCGTTATTATCCCACAATAGAAGTTGAAAAACAAATGTTGGTGCAAAGAAATGAAACAATCCCAATATATGCACATAATCAGAAGAGGTATTACACTGAATCCAGCGCTTTAGGGAAATATGCACAGTGATTTGCATAGTTTTATATTGAGCAGATATGAACTACTGTGCAGCAGACTGACCTGAGTAGGAGTGAAAGAGACGCTGTCCTGCACCCACACTCCTCATGTTTCAGATTTTCTCATCAACTTCAGCCGCTCTGTGAGATTGCTGGGAGGAGCCCTGAAGGTGTCTCTGAAAATGCCGTTCGAGAGGCGGATCTGCTTTGAAACCCATCTGCCGTTTACCTCTGCCCAATATTCTCTTGGCACAATTAGCTATTCCTGTCATGCAGCCTCCTGTTGTAGCGAGCTCGAATTGGCAAAATGGGAAAAGGCAAATTGATACTTAGATATGAACATAATTAGACAGATGTTAGACGGCATGCTAATCTCTGCAGAAAAGTAACAGTCTGGCAGTACAAAGGCCGAAAACGAAATTGTTTCCTGAAGTCCGAAGGCATGATGGAATGCACCATTCATCATTCATAGACCGGTATCTCAGTCTTGATCCTGGAGGCCTTATGATACTGAATACATAATCCACAATGTTAAATGTGTAAATAATGTTTGGATTGGACTATCTGTTTGTCTGACCATTGGCTGATGGGGAATTGTTCAGGAAACCTGAAAAAAATAGTTGTTTTTGCAATTCTGTTTGGCAATGTTAGAAATGACACACTTGAGCTTTAACATGCCCATTCCAGAAATGTATTGTTTTGTTGAATCAAGTGTTAGGCCCCGTTTACACCTGGTGTTTAGTTCTTTTACCACTTGTTAATGAATTTCATTGAAGGTCTCTGGTTTTGTGGCTGTATACTTATTTTCACCACAAACAAGATTTTTTCCTTCTTATTGTAGTCAAGCTCCTTTAATACCTGAACTTGAGGTGTGTGTGCTTTTACTGCATGTGATGTGCTGTGTCACTGCATGTGATGTCAGATGGTTGTTATCCTTTTAAGGATCAACTGATAGAAAGATCTGACCGCAGACATATCACTCTCTGCAGAGAAATCTGTAATAACTGAAAAGCACTGGACAAAAAAATGCAGTTTATTTCTTGAATGTGAAAGTAATATGTCAGTTGTACATTCTTGTTTGCATATAGAAGAATTCTGATTGACGGAATGTCAATGCTGGTCAGGATTGGCAAATCACATTTTCATTACAGGATACGCATTTTGTTAAATCCTCTCACAGGAAAAAAGGGCGGATTTTAATTTGAATGTCAGGTACCAGTTCATACCAATTCATTTCATACATTGTACTTTTTGGAAATAAATGACCTGAGTTGTAATTGCTTTTCAGTGGAGGATGTATTTATTTATTTATTTTTCTTAAAAATGTGTAATGCGGACATTGCGTTCATTTATTGTTGAGTTGCTAACAGCACTACTTTTAACTTCAAACTACATACATAAATAAAGTGTCTGCAGAGTCAGACAACCTCTGCAGGTGCTGATGCTTTCCACACGGCATCTCTGGAAAAAAAGGAGCTGCATCTTATAACTGCTGCGGTTTTCACCTCAGGCAATGAAAGCACACCTACCACCTACAAAACAATATAAATAAAATAAAAAAGTGTATTTCCACATATTGCCTCAACGTTTACACATACCCATACTTAGCCTAACATACACACACATTTTTAATTACACATGCTGAAGCAATATGTGGCAAACCTCTTCTACAACAAGAATAAAGCAATACATTTCCGGTTTGTCTTCAGAAGATGCATGTGACGTCACAGATAGCGGAGAGTGCATGTGAGTTGTGAATTGTGCCATGTTCTATAGCAGCTAGATGTTAATACCTGGTGTGAATAGGATAAAAAAGAAATCCAGTGTAGTTTTGTTTTGGCTGTAGAACCAGATTTGAGAACTAATGATCAATGACACTGATTTGGTGAACCATCACTTTCACTTCCAACGTATTAAATGTAATATATGAGATTGAAGAAATTCTTCAAAAAATGTTTTGCTCCAGCAACATTTTATTATGAATGCTTTAAAGAAATCCCATTTGTCATAACACTTCCTGTTTGGCTGATTGCATTTGTAATCAAACACTCAAATGCATCCCTGCATGTGGTCTGTAGATGATTCAGCCCTTGAGGCCAGTGATTTATTTAATAATCAATTCATCCAACTCTGTAAATGAATGTTGTTGTATTGCCTACAAAATCACAAGCTATTCAAAAAACAAACCTTTTGCATTTGTGTCAGACTGGCTTTACATTCGCTGAATTTAGGTAAGTAATACATATTGAACTAATCAAATTGCAAATATATAACATTCCTCAGTGATTTCCACTGAATGATGTTGTAGATGTTGATATATGGAAAATAAGGGGGGGAAGCATGAAGCTTCATCCTCACACCTCCATACACACCTCTGCTATGCTCGAATATGACTCATCCGTCTGTTTAGTCTGACTAGCGTTTTGTTCCTGACAAGAGAGATTCACACGAGGACCACACTGTATCATATTTTCCCAAAAGGCAAAAACACATCCAGCCTTTGCATTAATAGATACAAGGTCATTTTTGTCTCAAATTATTTATTTTATACCGCTGCATCTCGTCTTTAGTTTGCAGTATTTACATTGTCACTGTCTCACAAGCACATTCTGATCATGAATGAGAAAGTATTACAATACCAAGAAAACACTGACATTCTTTATAAACACTTTACTCTTTCTCTCTCTCATTTTGTTTTAATTGAAGCAGACATTCCTCAGTTTGTTGATGAGGGATACCAAAATAACCTTACAGCCTTAAAAACACCATTTGAATGACAATGGCAAAACACAAAGCAGATAGAAATGATTGCGGTTAAATTTTCAAAGGTAAAATGCACATTTAATCTCACTATTCTTACAGTCATTGCATGTGGCATAAAATGAACGTCTGAAAATGACTAGTCACTATGGAAACGTAAAACCGGGGGGAAAGGACCAGGCTGATACACAATCAAGGGAGGGCAGACACTGACACTGTTCATTTAGAAATGAATGACGCAAACACATGAGGGAAAAAAAATGTAAACGGCTTGATAGCATATCAGTTAAGACCTTGGCGGAAAGTGAAACCCATTTTCATTAGAGCCAATTTGAGTTTTTGCAAGTGTGATACCCTGATTTGTAGTTTGTAACCCACGTGTTAATTTTTTTCCCGCTGCGCTTAAAAATAGCAACGATTTGCTTGGTCAAGCTTCAGTGGCTGCAAAGTAGCATAGAGTGTTATTTGTAAAAACCATTCTATTTTTCTATTTCCAGCTATGCTCTGGAGACCAGACACTTCCTCGGAAAAAGCCATTATGGGAAGCTAATTGTGAACCGTAAATGTCAGGTATGACTAATGCATGACCTGCGCTGAGAGACTGCAAGTGTCCCATGTTGACTTTCAACGCTCCGGTGGTTGAAGTGGAAATGCATTTGCTAAAGACTGCAACAAAACCAGCAGGTCTTAAGTGTGTGCTATGCATCACAGGCTCCGAGGACGCAGCAGAGGTTTGCGTTTAGCCATCCAGGCATTATTCTTTCCTGCTGTGCATTCTGCTACATACTATTTCATAGCCTCATTTTTCATTTCTGCTCATTCTTGTCTAATAAAAGCTTGGTGATTCAGTGAATTCATTCTCACCAACGTCTCTCAGATTACAGCACTGGCAATAATTAAATCTGTTAACCTTGACAAAAGCACCACACCAATTGAAGTGGAAATGCATTTGCTAAAGACTGCAACAAAACCAGCAGGTCTTAAGTGTGTGCTATGCATCACAGGCTCCGAGGACGCAGCAGAGGTTTGCGTTTAGCCATCCAGGCATTATTCTTTCCTGCTGTGCATTCTGCTACATACTATTTCAAGTATGTGAAGGGTGGTGTGTTTGATAAAAATCTACAAAAGTTCTGATATGACTGGTATGAGAATTTATTTTTATTCTCAGGTGCTTCATTTTGGTGCCATATATTAAGCATTAAGGGTAATTAGTTCTTACGGCACAGATATGAACAGTGAATTAGCTATAAAATCCTCAACCGTAGCCTCATTTTTCATTTCTGCTCATTCTTGTCTAATAAAAGCTTGGTGATTCAGTGAATTCATTCTCACCAACGTCTCTCAGATTACAGCACTGGCAATAATTAAATCTGTTAACCTTGACAAAAGCACCACACCAATAGAAACCTGTCCTCCTGTAGATAATTTTCCCTGATCTGTTGACTCTTATTTGAGATAATGTATTTTTAATCAGTTGTATCTGTTTACAATTTTTATTACAGTGACCAACCAGGTTACGCTTTTTACACATTGATATAATTCAGCAGTATAATAATAGCAATAACGATACTTAACTCCAGGCAGAAGTTAAGTCTTACAACAGAAGTCCAAGTACAGCTTGTTCCTTACTGTTGCTCAGTTGTACTTACAATTTTACATGAAGATTGTAAAGCATGACCTTTACCAGTTTGCTTTTTTCACAATGAATGGTTCTCCACACACATTTAAGTCCTTGTGAATTAGTCTCTCCAGAATTCAAAAAGCATCTGCAACCTGTAAGTACCGTGATGTCAGCTATTATGTTTTTGTGCCTATTCCTGGGGCAGGAAAATGTACTTAAGAAAAAAGTCAAGAAAGTTCTTAAAAAGTTTATTAAAATGCTCTTTAAGAATTTTCTCAAGAGTATCTTAGTTTTTTTTAAAGAATAAAATTAAAGTCTTTGAGGTTAGAGTTTAGCCTAACTTTTAAGAGGTTACTTACAATAAAATTTCGAAAAATAAAGAATTTTATACTTTGAATGTTTTGTGAATCCAACCTTAAAGGCCTTACACTGTAAATTAGGGCTGCACGCTTATGACAAAAATCATAATTGTCGATTATTCCCTTGAAATTGTAATTGCAATTATTAATTACGATTATCACAATTTACATTGAATGATGTTTATACCATTGTTTGATGCAACTGCATGCCGTATTTTTATATGAAAATAAACAAGCTGAAAACACTTAACTGAAAAACTTTTAGTGCTTTTCAATAGTATTAAGCCTCAAATGTCAACTAAACATCGGATTGGTTTCTTCTTTAAATGATAAAAAAAAGTAAAAA
>NW_015657574.1:1430098-1450674 GCF_001515625.1 Sinocyclocheilus rhinocerous | reverse complement strand
TCTTAAGCATGCAGAATAACATAAGTGGACTTTGAACGATTAATTGCTGCTTTGAACGATTACATAATTGTGGCATCCATAATTGTAATTGCGATTAAAAATGTGATTAATTGTGCAGCCCTACTGTAAATATGTAAACTTGTGTAGAATCAGGGTATTCATTGCTATTGGGTATTTCAAATCACCATTGGAAGCAATATGTGGCCAATTTCATTGTACCATAGGAATTCAAGTCAAGCCCCGAATCACTATTTAGCCACCAGAGAACCCATAGTTTTCATGTTTTGAAGTTCTTATGCGGATGACTACACCAGATTCAGTCTCCATTGTTGTTGAAATAGACTAGTCGACCTTTAACTCAACATCCCCCGTGAGTTCGTTCTCATGCCTGCGAGCTTCGAGACATCCAATACATTATTAATCGATTCAATCTGAGTCCCTTTCACCTGAAAACAAAACCTGCCTTTTTGTTCAAACATCCATTTTAGGATTTGAGGAAAGTATATAGTACATTTTTTAACCATCTGTCTTGAGTTTTGCCAACTCTCAAGATTTTTTTTTAATCATGAGACATTAAGTGATGCATTTGGGGAGTGAAAGGACACATCGCCATACCATCCACGTGTACCATTTCATTTATATTCAGTTCAGACATCTGGGAGTAAAAGAGAATCGGTTAAGCCAAGCAAATCCTTACAAATATAAAATAAACAATTGTTTTCCTTGTTATCTTTTTCTTCTACATCACATAACTCTTGCAGCCTATGTTGGGTCAAAACGAAGATTTGGACTTCGGACAAAACAAAATACAAAGAATTTACAACACAAAGCATAGAGCCCTAAACAAGTGGGGACGACATACATGTTGTGTATAAGTGGTGCTGAATTTCACAGATGAATTTCAATTCATAGATGTGGACTGCATTGTCTTTGATAGTTATTTCTTGATCGTGATGATAAGCATTTAAGTTTGTGTATGAACTCCACATTCGCTGCTTATAACATACAAAGCTGTGTTATTTTGGACAAGATTCTGTCCTTTTTAATGGCGCTCACAGACTGCAGTTGGTATATTCAGCAGTGCTGGTTTAATTGGGCCACACGCATATACAGGGTTTAACGGAGTAAGTAAGTAATGAGAGAGAGAAACGAAGAGCGGTTTGACTTCTCTTTAAGGTTCGGAACGAAGCACAGTTGGAAAGGGAAAAACAAATCCAAGGGCACTTAGTCCCATTTGATCCTTACATGTGTCCTTTGGAATAGCTTCCCTTTTGGTTAATTGGATTGCTTATTTGTCAGTAGTTTATATTCTTCACCTGAACTGCTCTCAGACTTAGTTAAGTTTTATCCAGTGTGGTGTGACACAAGGTGAAGCTTACATTATATATTATGACTGAGGTGATAAAGTCCCCAGTTCTTCTGGTTCATCCTCTTCTGGTTCCACCCTTTCTCTCATTTGGGTGGACAGGCAGTCCACGGGGAGGGATGAGAATGAGACATTTAGAAAAAGACGTTCAGAGGTGGTTGTGTAGTATCGTGGAGTTCTGTAGTCCTCCTCTGGCTGTGCTAAATGTGGCCTGGTTTGGACAGATACGCAATGAGGGCCACCACTACGCCCACGTAGACCCCCGTCCCAATGGTGATGGAGAGAGCGGCTAGGAACAAGGCTCGTCTAGATGCGATGCTAGCCAATGGGAAGTCTCCCTTGGTTACGGCTTTGCTGGTCTGGAACAAAGAAAGGGAGTGGTGAGAAAGAAGCAAGATCAAAGGATACATTGACCTGCTTTCCATTCAAGGGTAAATTGCATTGAACTATATAGTGCTTCCTTGATGATGCTAAGGGCTGAATGGAATATCCAAAATGTTCTTACGCACAGCGCCGAGACAAACATCATACGCTTTTACGACATTTAAAAAATCCATTCGACCCACTTTAAAGGGCAGTGTCACAAAGAAAAGTACCTTTTTGAATGTATAAAAAATTAAAGCAGCCTTTTAGGAAGCAATGTGAATGGCCACATTTCTGATGGGCTGAACGCATCTAGAACAGAAAATAAAGCAAAATTCTGGACACATTCAGTAAGCAGGTTGTCCGTGGACTCTTAAAAAGCATTAAAATGTATTCAATTCACTTTTCAAAAATGTAAGGCCATAAAAAGTCATGCTTATATGACGTGGATTATTATTATTTTTTTTTAAATGTCTTTGTTCATCTTTAGTTGCGCTTTTGTAGATGAAACAATGAACTGCTACAGAATTTGCCTTTTGCCTTTTTGGGGTTTAGACTACATTTATTAAGAATATCACCTCAGAATATAAATGAAGAATAAAAAAGACCTTTATATACCTTTAACCATGTAATACATTTTTAGCTTTTTTAGCATTTTACCTATTTTTAGCATTAGAAAATGTTTAAAATTGAAAGATTCTAATTTTAAAATGATCCACTAAAATGTAGAAAACAACCACCCTAGCAACAACGCTGAAATTATATTGTTGTTATTATTATTGTTATTGTTTCCAAATTTGGGTTGTATTAAAAGAGAATGGAAAAAAAAAAACAAGTCTAACCCAGTGAGTGAGCATTGTTCAGAAATATTTGACTTATGATGGCCAACTTGCAAATTGAACAAATATCCTTTAAAAATTGTTAGGTGCAGCTTCAGTAAATATAAAGCAGTTGTACTGTTTATGCACTTACTTCTTTAAAGATCTTTGCTTTTTCCACTGGGAAAACTTGATATTTGTGTTTTTGTTATAATTGTCATTTGCTTTGTCCCTGCTGCTTTCACCTTGTAAAATGTCCTAAAAAATACCTTTGAGGTTTCCGTCATGATCAGTGATGCAGCAGAGATGCGAGGGAAAGCGGTAGCCGGCATTGCACAGATGTTGTGTTTGTCAACTAACTTCTCGCATTGTTTCTTTCTTGTTATAAACATTGGTGTCAGGAGGGATGAGCCAAATGTGATACAGAGATCAGAAGAAAATACAATTTTGCTCATGATGCAGCTGTTGCAATTCTCTCTGTAAATAGCAACACAGTTGCTTTGTAGAGTAAATCACTCAGTCTTGTACTATTACCCCCTGTGCATTTTAAAAAAATGACATGTTACTTGAAACGCCAATGAATGGCCTTATATAATGTTTGCTGTTTCCATTTAACCCCATGCTGGAAGTACGCTGTGCTGAGAGCTATTAGGCTTAAAAAGGGAACATCACACTGCCTTAATTTCTTTAATAGCGAGGCCTATGGAGCCCCATGTAATAGTTTAATCAATCCATTTCCTCGTTCAAATTCACTCAGTCTTGTACTATTACCCCCTGTGCATTTTAAAAAAATGACATGTTACTTGAAACGCCAATGAATGGCCTTATATAATGTTTGCTGTTTCCATTTAACCCCATGCTGGAAGTACGCTGTGCTGAGAGCTATTAGGCTTAAAAAGCGAACATCACACTGCCTTAATTTCTTTAATAGCGAGGCCTATGGAGGCCCATGTAATAGTTTAATCAATCCATTTCCTCGTTCAAATGAATAATTAAGTTCTACTATGATGCTCATTTACCAAGAACATGGCTCAAGGGCTGCATGATTTAACGGGGTGAATTTTTGAAGAACGTGCAGATAACTAAACCCACTCTATTATGCACAACGTTGTATTATTTCCCCACAGCATGGTGTCCGCTACTTGTAAGCAAGCAAACATGCTTTGAACAATCGCTTTGTGTGATTGTGTCATGACCCTTTGGAATCTGCTGTCTATTTTAGTATCCTCATGAGAAAAGTGGAAAGAGTTGCCAGTCACACATATCTGCTGCTGTGGGGGGCGTCTTGCTCTCTTTGTCACTGCATCTGACCCTGTAGTCCAGGGAAAACATTATTGATTTTCACTCCTACGCTTTGTGACGGTCAATAATGGGTTGTTTGGACACACCAGTGCTGGTACACCAGTTGAGTTGCCATGTTAACATCTTTCTGCACATTTGTTTTTATCTTTAAATTTGAAGACGCAGCTACTTTTACAAACTTTTCCAGTAAGGTTGGAAGATTTATTACATATTTTCAATGTATTTGCAGGTGTGTGTCATTAGATTAGTTTCATGATCAATTTTTATATTATTTATATTTTTATTATATTTTAAGTTATGTTATATGTGACACTGGACCACAAAACCAGTCTTAAGTCGCTGGGGTATATTTGTAACAATAGCCAAAAATACATTGTATGGGTCAAAATTATTGATTTTGCTTTTATGCCAAAAATCATTAGGATATTAAGTAAAGATCATGTTCCATGAAGATATTTTATAAATTTCCTACTGTAAATATATGATTAGTAATATGCATTGCTAAGAACTTAATTTGGACAACTTTAAAGGTGATTTTCTCAGTATTTTGATTTTTTTGCACCCTCAGATTCCCGAATTTCAAATAGTTGTATCTTGGCCAAATTGTCCTATCATAACAAACCATACATCAATGGAAAGCTTATTTATTTAGCTTTCAGATTATGTATAAATCTCAATTTTGAAAAATTGACCCTTATGACTGGTTTTGTGGTCCAGGGTCACATATACTTTCAGTTTTTCAATATCAGTCAATATAGGATATGCTGCTCCTTTATTTGTATAATTATATTACCTTTGCTGTTAAATAATGCTTACTTAACCTAATAACAGTAATTGAATAACACAAATAAATATGCATTTTTCATACTGTACATTATAGGGCTGCACAATTAATCGAATTTCTAATCGTGATTACAATTACGGATGCCACAATTACGTAATCGTTCAAAGCGGCAAATAATCCACTTATGTTATTCTGCGTGCTTAAGATGTGTTTTTTTCTTTCTACAGGTTATCGTAAGTAGTGGTCGACCGATATTGTTTTTTTGACAGCCGATGCCAATATCTTGGAAAGCAGGGTACGATATAAAGCCGATATAATTGTATTTATTTTAATTAATATTTAAGAAATTTGAAATAATTTGAAAATGGATTAAAAAATAAATTTGTAAAATAAATATAGGCTACTTATACTTTAGATGACAAAGTATTTTTCACAAATAAATATTTAATAAAAATATAATTAAAAAGGAAGTAAACACTGTAACCAACAGCACTCAGTGTTCTGGGAAGTTTGCGTGCATTGGGAATCATATTTTTTCAAATAAAGTCAAGGTAACACTCATTTTACATACAGCACACAGTGAAAATGACATGAATATGACAGTGGGCAAATGCATAAAGCGTAGCATAATTTGAAATCACGTATGTAATGTTTAAAGCATTCGATTTGCACGGACCAAAAGTCACGCAGAGAACACACGATCATGCAGGTCACATGCACACTTCACAAGATCTCACAACTGGATTCGACTAAGTTAGCAAGGTTTGTGAAATAAAATTTTCATTAGCCATTCAAAAATTTGTTTAAATGATGTAAATGTGTATTTGCTGAATGCTGACGGCAAACGAGAAAGTATTATAATGTTTGCCTTTCTATTACTAATAATATAAAAGCAATCTTTATAATACTTTGTATACATTTTAATTCCTTTGTTTAACAGTGCTATCGGTTTATTAGACAGGCTTCTATCCGTATTAGACAGAACTGTTAACGATGATGGCGAACAAGAGGGAGAATGTGAGCACTGTGTGACTCGAACGCATCGGCCAAGCAGAAAAACTTTTATCGGCCGATGCCGATATTTGAAAAATGCCAAATATCGGCCGATATATCGGCCTTGGCGATATATCGGTCGACCACTAATCGTAAGAGTTTTTCCATTGTTTTAATTTTAGTTTTAATTAGGGATGTCAATTTTCGATCATTTCCATGATCGATCGTCGTGTACTTTTAAAGTTTAAATCACATTAAAAGCTTAATTTGTACATTATGAGTGAATGATGATGCATTTATATACCGTCACCGTCACTCACAGCCGCTCGCACGTGTTTTGCGCATGAGCCGCACGCAGCCCAAAATTAAACGACTTAATCGACCATGATAGCTTTAATCGATTGCACCTCTTATCGTCAATTAATCGATCACCGATTAATCGTTGACATCCCTAGTTTTAATATAACATTATAATACCATATATATATATTTTTTAAATTATTTAAAGAAGAAACCAAACCAATGTATATATGACATTTGAGGCTTAGTACTATAGAAAAGCAATAAAAGTTTTTCAGTTAGAGTGTTTTCAGCTTGTTTAAATTGTGATAATCGTAATTAATAATCGCAATTACAATTTCAAGGGAATAATTGAAAATTATGATTTTTGTCATAATCTTGCAGCCCTAGTACATTACAATTCATTACTTAAACTGTCAGTTTCAATTAATTAATACATTTATCTATCGATCTATCTATCTATCTATCTATCTATCGCTTTGATTTCTATGCAGTTGTTATATTGGTGCTTCTAAATTTAATTTAAATTTTGATAAAGTTCTAACAGAATGATGGATCATTTTACCTTTTCAAATCACCACTTTCAGCCATTTAAGATTATAAATAAAGTTTGTGATCGAATATAACCAAAAAACTGAAAACTATCCAGATAATTTCTACATTGCCCTACATTCTACAGCTACTGTATGTGTAATGGCCTTTTGTAGAACTAATACTGATATTTATATCAACATCTTCAAAGTCCTATACAATTCCAAGTGCTTAATTACTTATAAAATGAAGACAAAGTCACTTTCTCAGTCTGTAGGAGTGAGACAGAGGTAGATGCTGAGAGGAAGGAGGAGTTGAAGGCAAATGGTTGGCGACATTCCTCATGAACATTCAACCCTGTGCCGTGGGGAAGGTGAGAAAATCCGTTCAGTATGTTCTCGGAGGAATATTCCCAGCCAGGAGACAGGACAAAAACATTCACATTTTCAGCAGATCTCATTTCCATCCTCCTCACACACACACACACACACACACACACACACACTGAAGTTGCATTCTGGAGAACCTTCACTGAACAACTCCACCATCATTATAATTACTCTGGGAGAATTCACTTAGCTCCTGACAAAATAATTCACTTTGGCCGTGTCTACCACAGACTAAACCATAGCTAAGAATAAAAAGGCTCATTACAAAGTAGAAAAATAGATATCTATTGCTTTGAATGTGAAAATGGAGCTGAAAACATGGCCCATGCTCGTCACACCAATCTGATCTGTGGATTCATGTTTATACTGTTTATATTAGAGAAGTGCATGATAATTTAACAGTCACACAAAGGAGAGCTGTTTGTTCGTATGATGGGTATTATAATGAGGCACCTGTTCTGTATTATTAGAGGGAGCTGAAAGAGATCACAAACTCTTTCTCTCATGAGACTACAGGCTTGTTTGCAGGGCACAGGTGAAAAAGTGTTGAAGAATTCATCTTGTCTGTCTCTTGTGTTATAGCAGATTCTTAGCAGGCTTAATGGTTAGGCTGTGGATTTGGTTGGTGGGCTCTGCACTTACCCCCTGAGAAAAGTAGAAAGCAGCAATGCCCAGAGGCCAAAAGCAACAGAGCATGGAGAAGATAGCGAGGCCCAGGTGATCACGAGGAGGGATGACGATGAAGTTGTCCTCGCTCTCACTGTCGCTGGAGCAATCTGTCTATAACGAGAGAGAAGATACAAATTATTTCAATTTGGTCACTTTTTTTCAAGTGATGCATTTATAGTCTGGATTACAGGATTGTTGGAAATGTGGAGTAAGGTTTTTTAATGTTTTTGAACAAAAATGATCTCCAAGAAATCAAAAATACACTAAAAACAGTAATACTGTGAAATATTATTAAAATTTTAAATAGCTGTTTTCTTTTTAATATATTTATTCCTGTGATGGCAAAGCTGAATTGTCAGCAGCCATTACTCCAGTCTTCAGTGTCAAATGATCCTTCAGAAATCATTCTAATATGCTGATTTACTGCTCAGGAAACGTATTATTATTATAAATGATAAAAACAGTTGTGCGTCTAAATAACTTTTTTCTGGAAACAGTGTTTTTTTCGTTGAATACAAAGTTTAAAAGAACAGCATTTATTATAAATATTATTTTTTGTAAAAATGTAAAAGTCATTAATTTCGCCAAATAAAAACATATACAGTATATTTCTTTAAAAAAAAACTTACTGGCCCTAAACCTTTGAGGCCTAGTGTACTAAAAATTATGAAAAATAAAATATATTAAAAAAAATATAAAATTGTCTTCACATTTTGAACACATTTGAAACCCCCAGTACTTTGCTGGCCCAGATTTCTTTTTTTTTTTCCTTTCCATTTTTCTTTGTCCTTTCTTTTTATTTAATTATCACAAATTATCACAAATAATTTTCTGTGATAATCAACATTAACCTACACGTTGTTCACAAAGCTTGCATTGAATCTGTGCAGCATTTCCACAACATTTTGTGAAGTTTTCATTGTTTGCCAGTTCTCTCCTTTGATTCTAGTGATTCACTTGAGTAACTAAAAATACCGCAGCCTCGTGAAGAGTGTGCCAAGAGGAAAGCTCTTAGGAAAATATTTCTGTACTGATTCACAGCAATAAGCTGCAATCATCAGTGGTGAAGGATAGCTCTGTCACTGGGGTTTTATCTGTGAAAATAATAGGCCTACCTCTCTATAAAATAACATGAGATGTTAGATTGGATTTCTCCGTAAGGAGGGGGTGAAGTGGCTTGTGCACATGGATATTGTCATGTTTTCTGCTATATAGTCTGGTACATCTCTTGGCAAAAGCCAAAATACTGTTTTGTGTTTTTGTTTCAGAAACTGAGGAAACTGACATTTCCTTGTCATTCATACTAAAGATATCTGACAAATATCAGTCCATATAACGAATCGTCACACCTACACTTTTTCTCATTGCTTATAACCAAACCTTGACGTTACATAAGAGGATATAAATATTTAATTGGGCATTTGTTAGTCAGTCTGCTGTGTTCTGTGGACGAGCAGTTTAGTTCTTTAAAGTGAAACAATGCGGGGGAACTTGCGAATGAACTGCGCCAGTTGATAGCATCGTTTATATGCATAGTTTTAGCACCTGATTCACTTTGCAAAATAGTGGCATTATCACATAACTCTGCAAACGCACCCACAAAATCAGTGCTGAAAGCAATTTGCACAGTGCAACTCCTTTTGTTGTGGGTTGGTATGGAGTGCTAGGTTTTGGAGGATGTGGCATACTTTTCTGAAACTGTAGATCATCTCTGCAGCAATAAACAAATGATAGTGACTATAGGGATGCACAGTATATTGGTACAATAACTAGTGTTAACTAGGGAATATTATTTGTTGTTTTTTTATTAGTATTAATTGATATTGTGTATATATTGGCTATATAATGCAGTTCGTAAGTTTATGGTAGGTAAGGTAATTAAAAAAAATTATAAAATCTTTTATGCTCACCAATGCTGCATTTATTTGATTAATAATATAGTAAAATAGTTTAGAATAATAATTTTGAAATGTAATTTTTTTTCCTGTTATGTCAAAGCTGAATTGTAATCAGCCAGTCTTCTGTCACAAGATCCTTCAGAAATGATTCTAAAATGCTGATTTAGTTCTTAAGAAACATTTCTTCTTCTTACCATTATTATCGAAGTTGAAGACACTTGTGCTGCTTAATTTTGCAGAAACTGTGAAACACTTTTTTTCAGGATTCTTTGATGAATCGAAAGTTCAGAATTTGAAACAGAAGTCATTAGGTGTGGTTTAGGTGTGTTTGAATTAGGGCTGCACGATAAATCGAAATGGAATCGAGATCGCGATTCGACAGAAGCTGCGATTGTCATGCGTATCTTTCAGTGAAGCACAGTTCTGTGATCAGCAGTAAATCTCCATCCAAAGGCCAGAGGGCGCTCTCGCGCTGAAACTCCAAATACGCCTCGCAGAAGAAACCCAGAAAATGCCTATCGCTACAGAAGATTTAACTGCTTTTATTGATTCAGCGTGACTATATATATATATATATATATTTATAATGCAATGCCTTTATCACTGCTTAAATACTATGAAATATGTTGCGTGCCTTATTCTGTGTAAGAAGCCACATCATCTCACAGAAGGATTTATTTCAAACACTCGACTGACGTTATGAAGTGAGTTTGGAGTAAAAATATGTTATTAAATATGGTATTTTCACATGCTTTCAGATGGAGCAGCATTTACTTCACAGAGCCGTAGTTCACTGAGAAGCTATGCAAACAGCTGTCATTAGCGTGAACAATTTTTTTGAGTAACTTGTCAGTGAACTACGGCTATGTGTAGTAAATTCTGCTCCATCTGAAAGCATGTGATGATGATTTCCTGCTGATTACAGAACCGGCTTTTTTAACAAAATGCGCATGACAATCGCATTCGATTAATCGTGCAGCCCTAGTTTGAATTGGGGTTTTTAGTTTTAACTATGCTATCTTACTATTGGTGACATATTATAGAAAGTTATGCCAGGCAAACGTGGTGTGAGTTCTGATAACCCATGCACTAATTGGAAGTCTATACACTTGATAACCGTACAGAAGTGTTTATGACCAGATGAATCAAATGACAACACACTTTTTTTAGCTTGTTTATCTGTATATGCTTAAAAAATTCAAACTGACAGTACCTGACATTTTTTCAACATGTTTAAAAATGACAGAAAATGTACAAACGATTTTTTTTTCAGTATCCTGCATGGATTCAAATGCCTAATGCATTGAACTATCCAAAAAATGGAATAAAAACAGATAAGCCAAAAACAATCTGATCATCTCTGCTTTCAGCTGAAAGGCATGAAATTTGTGCATTATGTTATTAGTGATCTAACCTGAATGTGAGTAATCTGGCAGCAGTGTCAAATGGTTAAGCCCCAGAGCCCGAGTCCCACAGCTTGGCCCCCGATAAGCCCACCTTCTACCTCTCAGGTGCCTCTCCTGAAAGAGGGTGGGCGGGGGTTGACGGCAGATGCTGTCACTGCCTGCCAGTTTCCTGACAGGTAATGACAGATTAATAGATGGTTTTATCCTTTCAGGGTGGCAGGAGGCACAGGAAGGAAAGCGTGTAATTTATGTTACCAAAATGCCGCCCCCAGCATGAGCACGATGAACCCTGTCCTTCTCCCCGTTTCTGTCTTTTCTGTTCTTTTGCGATCCAGTGCTCAGCTAATAGAACTTCATCTCGTTTTCAAGGTGATCGATGTCAACGCTTTCAAACTTATTATGTGTGTGTCATGTGTGAGGGCTCTGGATGAGTGCCCTCCTTTGGCGCAGAGGAAATTGAATCCATACACATTTGTAATTAGCTGCTTAATCAAATCTATCCAAATTCCAGTTACTCCGTCCGACACGTTTTCATTGCAATGTAATAGGAGTAATATTGTTTCATGTCAAACTGAAATTATCCTCAGATGGCATGCCCGCAGACCTCCCATAGCCTGATCACTGACCATCTGATGCATATTGCACACAAAAATGGCAAGCTCTGACTGAAATCCACACTTTTGATCTGATTTGCTGGGTGTGTGTTGAGGTCTATACGCTAAAGGTGCAGGAAACCTATTGTTTTTGTACGGGTTATTCTTTTATACTGTTCAGAAGTTTGGGGTTGGTAAGATTTTTAAGAATGTTTTCAAAAGTCCCTTATGCTCACCAAAAACAAACAAACAAACAAAAAACAGTAAAAACTGTAATATTTTGAAATATTATAACATTTTAAAGTAACTGTTTCTATTTTAATTTATTAAAAATGTGATTTATTTCTGTGATGGCAAAGCTAAATTTTCCAACAGCCATCACTCCAGTTTTCAGTTCAACAGAAAAGCATTTATTTGAAATGGAACTCTTTTATAATGTAATAAATTAATTGAATTGAATGCATCCTTGATGAAAAGTTTGAATTTCTTTCAAAATAAAATATTTCTGCCCCCAAACATTTGAACGGTAGTGTGTATATTTTTATTAAATTTCCATAGACATATAATGTTTTTAATTTGATTCATATCATGTAAAAACCCTCATGACAAAAAGTTTGACAATTCTGCAAATCATTTTAAAGATATAAACCGGTTATTTTCCAATGCTAGGGGGCACTATAACTAAAGAAAACCTCTACATTTGCGATACCATTTAGCATTCCTTTTACTGTCATAGCATCAGCAACATCTGTATCCATTCTTATTCCAAAGTGCTTGGACATAGATAATTGTTGTTTGTGGCCGTTATGTCGGAGTGATGTCCAATTACTTTTTTAATAAGTCCGCTGAAGTTGTGTTCAGAAGCTAGCAGGTTTATATAATGAGCACTTTTGATAAAGAACTCTTGTATTTGCCAAAGTTTGCAAGGCTAATGGCATCAGATTTTTGTTTGAGGTTTCAAATGAACTGGATATCCATGAACAAAACTGAACATTCTGTTTTGTTTTCTGAATTCAGGCAGACTTCTGTCCAAATAGATTGTTCTTGGCCACAATAAGGTGCAATGAGGACCAGACTTTTCGCCATGAGACTAAACTGAAATTAGTTCAGGCTTGGTCTTTGCCCTTTCATAAAGCAAAACGCAACTCGTGCAGTTTTATTCCGAACTGCACAAACATAGAATTTATGAATTCTTCCTTTGGTGCAGTCTCCCTTCACATCTGTCTGACTTCGAGCAGTCTGCAGGGAGAGCCGCACAAATAGAAATTGATGTTGAGGATGGAAAGTGAATGAGGCGATCTAAACAGCAACCGGTAAACTGATGGAAAGGTGTTGGGGGAGGGAGCGGGAAGAGGTGGGCCATGGAATAAAAGAGCTGTCAGGTGAAAAGCTCTCCGAGGCAATTATATCCCAACAAAGGGGCAAGTAACTGCATCAGCGATATCGTCGGGAGGTCATTGTCCCTGTGCGCATGAAAATAGGTGTCCCGGCAGGTGTCAAAGCGTCGTTGAAAACAGCCGCATACATTTTTAATGGGACTGTTCAGAGATTATAAGCAGTTGGCTCGTGGTAGAGAGTAGTTAAGTTGTGTCATACCAGGTGCTGGCAGCATTTCAGCAGCAGGTCATGAGGATATAATTCATCAGGGGGTTTGATTAACGTCTAGCGCACACCAGACAAATAAAAAATACTGACTTAGTGAGCTGTTAATAAGCCTGGCTGATTTATAGACCCCACCACACTTACATATGGCATGACCTGTGTTCAAGGACCACAGTGGGATTCTCAATCTCTGAGCAAATAATCAGGCTGACATGCGGAGAAAAGAATAATAATTATGTGCCATATATTTTCCAAACCATATTTCCAAATGCATTACTTTTCTCTTCCAGGATCCACTGATTTACCTGATGTTTGATGGCAAATGCTTGTTGATAGAGGCTTAAAGAAAATTATTTTAAAAAGCTCAAGGCTGTAGTAGTAATTTATGGGTACTTGGGCTCGATACAGAAGTCTGGGATAAACTCTTGTAATTGATATTTGCAACCTCATAACTGAGATACATTAGTAAAGTAATACATTTTGCGATGTTTACTCTTGCTAACCTATCCATCAACAGTTATGATAAATTAATTTTCTGTGGAATGCACAGCAAGCTCATTTATCTTCAGTCTGTGTAAATAGCCTTTGATCACCTGGGAACTCAGCGTACCCTCTCGTCCACAATGTAGCAGTAATGAGATTAAGAATGGGTTAGTGTTGACAGAGTTCTTTGGGTCTTAATAATTTAAATACTAATTAATTGCCTGGTGCCAGAGCTTTTCATTTAGACTACAGAGGAGTGTAAGAGAAACACCATTAGTCGTTCAATAGCTGTGTTTCCATCCACCTATTTTCATGCGCATTTTGGAATATCGCATAAAAAACGCTGGATGGAAACGCCAAGATGTGCATAAATTCTAATAATGCACAATAAAAACGTATGCGCTCAACTAAGAAGGATAAATTTCTTATCCGGTAAGAAAACATGCACATATACTACGATGGAGACACTTTTACCGAATAAATTCCTTAATGCGCATCAAAAAGACATGTGACTTTGACTGGACTTAAACTGGACCAACCAACAGACCAATCTCATTTCACAGCATCTGAAAAGCTAGTTTTGTCATTCTAAAATGCTTAAGCAAAGTCTCGTAAAAGTGCTTCATTATAATTAACTCCCAGAACTGTGTTCCTAAACAGCAGGCCCCGAAAATAAGATAACATGACCGCGTTTCGTCTACGCGCTCTGAAGCTCGTAATTTATTGTATACAAAAAATATTATATGCAGTGCCTTCTCCTGTACTGCAGCAAATAAAATTTTTCTTCATGATATTTAGCACAAGTTAATCAGGAAGTGACGATTTTGTTCTCTTCAACTCACTGGATTGAAACTATGCTTTATTCGCAAATGTAATATTCCAATTTTGCACTTAAGTTTAATTCGTAACTTTGGATGGAAACATAGCTAATGTAATGGTTGTGCTTGGTTCTGATACTGTGGAAACCTGATTTTAATGATGATTAATGATGCTTTTCACATTTTTTAAAACTGATACCAAGCTAAATCTGAAAATCTCAAACTTATATTCACATTATGATGTTTTCAAAATTATATTTGCAAAGAAATTTTAGCCTTTTGATTTTAGCTTGCTCCCTGAAGGCTGCTTTATCGCATGTCTTTTAGTAGCTTTATATAAAACCACATAAGCAGCTGATGTTTTGACATGGCCCTGAGATTCATCTCGAGACTGGCATACAGCACTCTGGAAACTGCAGGTGCATCAAAGCTTCAGTGGAATATGATTAGAGGTTGAAGAACTTATTCGTCTTTCTTTCTGTCAGAAAGGACATATTTGTGAGGCCACATTTCAACTGTGAGAGTTTGTTTGCAAGGCGGAAAGAGAGAAATTAAGACCGTTTGACAGTATACAACTGTACACAGAAAACCCAATGCAGCCTTTTTTGCTTTTTCACAGTCAATCATCAGAGCAAAAGTTTTCTATGCATAATAAATGAAATTCAAACATCTCCACAACTGCGACAGAAACGTGTCTCTATGGCTCTTGGTGGTAAACAGCCCTCAGAAGAGAAAAGTTTCAGTTCTGTTTTCTACAAGGAATAAAATTTAGGAGAGAAACAGTTTTTTGGATGTTTTATCAGCTGTTTCCTCTCATTTGAACAAAGTTTGACCAATTGGACACACGCACATACTCTGAAAACTTTGCCCAAGTATAATGACTGCACTAACAACTGAAAGACAATTATTCATTTGACGGCACAGTAACACAGATGGTGTGCGAAGGCAGATGTTATCAAATGGATGGCAAAAGAAACTAATGATATTATTGACTGGAAAGTTCAGTGCTACAGATTGCCAAACATCAAAGGGACTCTAGCTATTAGATCATTAGCAAACCAGCTTTAGGGCATCTATAACTGATCATATTAAAAACATATACTTAATGATAGGTTATGATAGGTTACAAGGTATTTTCACAGTAAGGCTCATACTATATCGGTTATGGTATCCAAGTATCCTGATATCCAAGTTTTTTTTTTTCAGACATTTAAATTTTTTAATGCCCATTTTCCCCAGTTTACATTTAGATTAGTTTTACTGTCATCCAACATAGACATGAGCCGGTATTCGGTAATGCGATATATCACAATAATGAACATGCACGATACTGTTATCGTGGGCACTTCAAAATACAGAGAAAAATTATTTATTACAAATTATTCAGAATTTTGAATGCATTTGAAAATACTTTTCCTATCAACAATGCACAACACCGCTGTATGCTGCATCAAAGACACGTGTGCACTCTTAAGGCCTTTCCACACTGAGCGCGAAAAAGCGAAACGAATATCGGATGCGATGACGCGCTGGAATAAAAACAACAGATTCCTATGGATGCATCCACATAGACTGCGAACATTCGTGCACTGAAAATGCAAATTTTTGTATTTTTTTTTTCGAACGAGTCCGATGAATCTTTTCAGTTTCGCAAAGCGAAAACACGGGCCGTCCAATAAGATTTGAGCATTACATCACGTGGCCAGAGCAACTGCTGTTACCCAAAAGGTTGACGCGGTGGCGCTAAAAGCTCAGAAGACTCTATTGAGCATGAGCGTAAAAACACCAAAGTAGAGGACTTTCAACCATAGACTGTATAAAAACATGGACGTAGTGTCCGTGACGTCACCCGTAGTTTTCTGAAGAGCATTTTTGAAGCTCAAAGTGGGCGGAGCGGGCCATCACCATCTTGGCATCGCGTCACCGCTCGTCACTCCCGGATAATCGAAAATGGGCAAAAAGGCGGGAGCTGGTTGCTGAAGCCACGCCCACCTAGCTTGATGGCAGTGTCAGCAGCGGCAATCCACCTGTCACTCAAGTGGCCACGCCCTTAATTATGCAGAACTTTAAGGCTTAATATAATTTAAACGGATGAGTTATAAAAAAATTCACCCCCCTCACAGTTGTCATGAAGGGCAAAATTAGATATAGACTAGGGATGTAACGGTATGAAAATTTCTTATCACGATTATAGTGACCAAAATTATCATAGTTATCGGTATTATCACGGTATTGTTAAAATGTGCTGGAGATGTTAAATAAGTACCGACACATAAATCACTTCACCAAGTTTTATATTTAAAAATCAACAAACAACAAATAAAATGACTTTTTGTTTGCATAATCACTAAAACAATAACATTACCAATGATGTTTGGATTTTAAATGACAACTTGACTGACAACATGGGATTGACTCTTTTTGACCATTTTTGATCGTTTTAAAAAATCGAGTGAAACATTTTTTCTACATATGACATATGAAAGCAAATAGACATATGATTGATTTTCTGTATGTGTTTTGTATGCAGCTCATGGTATTTTTATAACAATAAAGGATGTTGATGACATACAAAGAGTCTGCCTATTATAATCAAAATCAACTATAGATCACAATCAGAAGTTATTACAAGCACTCGATGATGGTTTAAAGTGACTTTTAAACAAATACATTAATAATTACATACATTTTCAAGTGTAGCTTGATGCTAATTGTACCTCTAATTATATTATGTGATATTCTTGTAAGCATTAAAGATATTTGTGTTTCTGGTGTAGAACCAAACTTTATTTATCTTAATTTAATGCTGTATACTGAGCAACGGACCGAGATGCATATCTGCATATGGTTTTAGTTTTAGTTTTTAGTGTAATTTATCAGTCATCGTTAGTCAAATTAAAATAATCATTGCCTAGTATCAGACAGAATTTTAATATCCGTCTATCTGTATTTCTATTATATGTTGAATGACATTTCTCATCACAGCTTTCTGTTGGTCACAGCATGTGGCTCAGTAGTTTATGCAATTAATATAACTATGGATACACCAATATTAAAATTCTGCCCGACACTGATAAGCTGATCATTATTTTCATGTTAAGGCCAATAATATGTAAATGGTGGATATTAAAATTCTATATTGTTTTTTCTAAGTAAAAATACCACTATTATAACAGTCTGTAGTGGTGAAACACCTTTTGTTTAAAACTACAGACAGTACAGTTTATACATGGATCCTACATTTACATATAAAAAGTGAATTTTGGCATCCTAACATTATAATGCACAGTATGAAAAATGGATATTAATTTTGAGATTTGCAAAAGATTGCATATAGCCTAGATAAAGATTCCTACACCATTTAAGTTTAGCTTATCAAAAACAACAGGGATAATGAGCATGAACCATCCATCAACATAATCATCATCATCTTTTCATTTAAAGGAGGCTCATTGAGGATTCTTAAGTTAATATGCACTGATGAGAATCTTTTAAAAAATTGCAATTTAGCCATTTCGACACTTCCCTATTCAAGGCGATGTGACAATTTCTTATTTAATACTTACTGGATAATTTGTCCTCAGTGCATTCTTTCTAAGGGATAATTAAAGGAGGAGGAGAAGGAACTAAATTGGCTTTAAAGGCATCAAATTGTGGTTTAAGAAGATAAAATACTAATTTCATAACATCCTGTCACTTCTAAACAAAAACACTAGGACCATTAGTGGCTCTTTTCCACTAGAAGAAATCGTCCAAATGAGATCTGCTGTCAGTCCCTCCTCAAACAAGCTCTGACAGATGTGTGTGCGCTTTCCAAGAGTGAGGACAACTAAGGCACAGTTCACACTTTTCTGTTACACACAAGATATATTTCACAACACTCAGAATAAAGAACAAGAATGGGAACAACAGAGGTATCTCTAGAGGCAAACTCCCGAGTTCACTTTATCATTGCCACAGAGGAAGAACAGAGGAATTATGTGATCTGGAGTGTCCGTTTTCTTCCACGTGCGCGAGTGTTATGAGTCAGAGCATGTTAACTCTCTAGATCTTCCGTGTTTAAAAAAACGAGTGAAACATTTTTCTACACAAGCAATATGAAAGCAAATAGACATATGATTATGACAATATATTTTCTGTATGTGTTTTGTATGCAGCTCATGGTATTTTTATAACAATAAAGGATGTTGATGACATACAAAGAGTCTGCCTATTATAATCAAAATCAACTATAGATCACAATCAGAAGTTATTACAAGCACTCGATGATGGTTTAAAGTGACTTTTAAACAAATACATTAATAATTACATACATTTTCAAGTGTAGATTGATGCTAATTGTACCTCTAATTATATTATGTGATATTCTTGTAAGCATTAAAGATATTTGTGTTTCTGGTGTAGAACCAAACTTTATTTATCTTAATTTAATGCTGTATACTGAGCAACGGACCGAGATGCATATCTGCATATGGTTTTAGTTTTAGTTTTTAGTGTAATTTATCAGTCATCGTTAGTCAAATTAAAATAATCATTGCCTAGTATCAGACAGAATTTTAATATCCGTCTATCTGTATTTCTATTATATGTTGAATGACATTTCTCATCACAGCTTTCTGTTGGTCACAGCATGTGGCTCAGTAGTTTATGCAATTAATATAACTATGGATACACCAATATTAAAATTCTGCCCGACACTGATAAGCTGATCATTATTTTCATGTTAAGGCCAATAATATGTAAATGGTGGATATTAAAATTCTATATTGTTTTTTCTAAGTAAAAATACCACTATTATAACAGTCTGTAGTGGTGAAACACCTTTTGTTTAAAACTACAGACAGTACAGTTTATACATGGATCCTACATTTACATATAAAAAGTGAATTTTGGCATCCTAACATTATAATGCACAGTATGAAAAATGGATATTAATTTTGAGATTTGCAAAAGATTGCATATAGCCTAGATAAAGATTCCTACACCATTTAAGTTTAGCTTATCAAAAACAACAGGGATAATGAGCATGAACCATCCATCAACATAATCATCATCATCTTTTCATTTAAAGGAGGCTCATTGAGGATTCTTAAGTTAATATGCACTGATGAGAATCTTTTAAAAAATTGCAATTTAGCCATTTCGACACTTCCCTATTCAAGGCGATGTGACAATTTCTTATTTAATACTTACTGGATAATTTGTCCTCAGTGCATTCTTTCTAAGGGATAATTAAAGGAGGAGGAGAAGGAACTAAATTGGCTTTAAAGGCATCAAATTGTGGTTTAAGAAGATAAAATACTAATTTCATAACATCCTGTCACTTCTAAACAAAAACACTAGGACCATTAGTGGCTCTTTTCCACTAGAAGAAATCGTCCAAATGAGATCTGCTGTCAGTCCCTCCTCAAACAAGCTCTGACAGATGTGTGTGCGCTTTCCAAGAGTGAGGACAACTAAGGCACAGTTCACACTTTTCTGTTACACACAAGATATATTTCACAACACTCAGAATAAAGAACAAGAATGGGAACAACAGAGGTATCTCTAGAGGCAAACTCCCGAGTTCACTTTATCATTGCCACAGAGGAAGAACAGAGGGATTTTAAAGCTATAGAATACAAATGAAGAAACACAAGCCTCAATGTCACAGGGATATTACTAATGCACTGTAGAATTATCTCTCAAAGGATGCTCATGAATATCCTATTATGAGATGTAAAGACACTGTGTGAACCTGATGAATCATTAGCCATTCAGATGAATCGTTCTGATCTCACACTTGCTCACTGTAATGACTTTTATTTGACATAACTCAGCCCCAGATGGAATCTGGAGACTTGTTTATTTTCATTCACATCTGTGCTGATTTTTGGGAAAATCTGTATAATTTTGCAGTAAATATTGTGAAAAATTGTCTGGTATTGGCCAATACTGGATATTTAATCCGTCTTTCGGATGAGATGTTAAACCGAGGTCCTGACTCTCTGTGGTCATTAAAAATCCCATGGCACTTCTCGTAAAGAGTAGGGGTGTAACCCCGGTGTCCTGGCCAAATTGCCCCCCTGGCCCTTGTCAATCATGGCCTCCTAATAATCCCCAACCACTTGATTGGCTCTATGACTTTCTCTCCTCTCCACCTGTAGCTGGTGTGTTGTGAGTGCACTGGTGCCGTTGTCCTGTGGCTGCCGTCGTATCATCCAAGTGGATGCTGCACACTGGTGGTGGTTGAGGAGAGACCCCCCACATGAGTGTAAAGCG
>NW_015657574.1:1420799-1429601 GCF_001515625.1 Sinocyclocheilus rhinocerous | reverse complement strand
TCTCTCCTCTCCACCTGTAGCTGGTGTGTTGTGAGTGCACTGGTGCCGTTGTCCTGTGGCTGCCGTCGTATCATCCAAGTGGATGCTGCACACTGGTGGTGGTTGAGGAGAGACCCCCCACATGAGTGTAAAGCGCTTTGGGTGTACAACAATACACAATAAAGCGCTATATAAATGAATAATTCATTTATTCATTCATTAATTGCACACCTTTTATTGTTATATTTATATTCCCTTAAAAAAGTTAATAATTTAATAATGTGCATCCCTAGTTATCTTTAAATTGCCTACTATGCCACATGCTGTGATCAGTGGAAAGCTGTGATGAGAAATGTCACTCACCATATAATAAAAATACAGATACACCAATATTAAAATACTGTCTGATGCTGGCCAATATTTATTTTAATTTTAAGGACGATAACTTATAAATGACATTAAAATTAAACATCACAATTGCTACAAGTGATTGCCTAAATTGACTTGTAACATTTAAAAACTAATCATTTTAGTTGTTCATTGTGGTTCTGTTCACATAATATATGCTTTTTTTTTTTTTTTGCTTAAAGGTGCAGTGTGTAAATTTTAGCAGCATCTAGCAGTGAGGTTGCGAACTGCACACAGAAAAGCTACGGTGGCTGACACAGGACAAAGATGTCATCTTTGAGAAATCAGAGAGTAACCTGTCAAGTAATGAGGTTTCTCAACAAAGGTAAACTAAGGAAGTATAATGTGAACATTATTGTTTCTTTTGTTCATCAATGTGTCAGTGTTTTATTCGCAAGAACAACATAGTGACGAAATGGGCTCTGTAGAGCAGTTTGTCCTTTTAGGGCTACTGTAGAAACACGGCGGCGCAAAATAGCGTCTTCCATGTAAGGGGACCCGTCGTGTATGTAGATAGAAATTGCTCATTCTAAGGTAATAAAAACAGAACGATTCATTATGCACCTCTGAAAACATAGTTGTGTATATTATATTGCATTTCTGTCAATAGGTCCTCCTAAATATTACACACTGCACCTTTAAATTTTAGGGGTTAATTTGTTTGCATGTTTTGTAATGTACTGTAAAACACGCTACATATCATGAAGATATACCACACCATATGGGCCGCCGAGGTCCCGATCCCCACATGCAGAGAATGTCTTTAATATCATCAGACAACCGCAATGAGCGCCGGAGCTGCTCAGCATGGAACTACATCCATTGTGAGACTCCAAAAGGCCCTGAATCCTGGACATGACCTGAATACATATTCCTCTCACTGAGCTTCAAGGGTGACGGACCCCCATCCAGCACCATTACATCCCATCAGCAGCACTGAACATTGCCCAACCCCTCTCATTAACTCTAGCCTATCTGCTGAGAAATTGAAGTGGTAGTTGTCACACATGATCCAATAGAGCCAGCAGATGTTGCTAGAGCATAAAGTGATGTTCTAAAGCAATTTCAAACCCCAAATATAAAATTAAACCTTTGGAGGACAGGCTTTTGAAATGTGAAGCCTTTCCAAATACGGGCTTATATTGTAGAGCAGGCTATAACTAGAAGCCGGTGTTCCCTGGGAGAATTGAGCTGCGATGCTTTAAGGCCACCTGTCAAGGACCTGATGAATTAATCCAGCCGTACAAAACAACACAAGTTCGGCTCAGCATCTTCAAAGAAACCTTACCTCGTAATCCACGTATTCCTCTTCCTCCACCTCGTAAGACACCGTCTGGATTTTCACCTCGTTTTCGTCCAGCAGTTTCGCCTGCGGGTCCTCCGTACTGGGGGTCTCCACCGCTACGTCCTTGTCTTTCTTCTCCATGAAGGTGGTCTCGCAGCACTCGTTTTTGTAATCCTTGCCCTTGCCGCTCACATCATCCTTGTAAAGGATGAAGTTAGGCTTGTAAAAGGCCTCCACCGCCAAATGAAGCGAGGTGGCGTCCAGTAGCTGGGCTTTAGCCTTGCCATTTCCTCCCGTGACCGCAACCCCACCTTCACCGCCACCTCCTCCACCAGTCACAAAGTAGTTTATAATGTTCTCCTGATACTGGTTGCTGTGGAAGTCGCCTCCATAGCCGTAGTCGGCCATCACCATGTGTTTGCTGTTCTTATCCAGAAGAGGGTTCTGAAGCTCACTTAGGCTCTCCATTGTAGAAGAGCAGAGCGCCGGGACTTGGTGTTTAACAGTCGGATGGAGAATGAAGGGAAGGAGCGATGACCTTGGCTGGACTGATGTGACCGGTGCTAATGTGTTCAATAGGCCGTGAGCTGTAGGAGGAGTGAGAGGAGAGAGAAGTGAGGGAGCGTGAGGCAAAGACATGGACTATTGAGCACATGCATAGGAAAGTTTAATAAGACCGAACTGCCAGGACAGACAGGTGCTGGGCAATGGGAAGGCAGCCATGCTGTTAACACAATGATGTCTGTGGCACAAAGAGTGGCTTAAGCTACAGTTGATCTGCGAAGACTCTTATTAGGGACTGTGACATAAATAATGCAGATTGAGGGGCTTTGCAAAAGAGTAGTGAGTGACTATACATGTCAGTCTGGGGAGAGAGTGGTTTTCTCTCTGGTTTCCCGCTGTTTCATTCACATTCAAAAACCATCATGTCCCATTCCTCTCTGCTCAGCTGATAAAATATGGTTATCAGACAGGCAGATTTCAGTTAACTTCATTCTGCTGCCCCATGACACTCACTGATAACCCTGCTGAATGGCTTGCCTGAGAGTTCATATACCATGAAGGTAAAGTAGACATCTTTGTTACAAAGGCAAACCCAAACATGGCCAATGACCCATCTTAAATGCCTAACTGGCCATCCAGAATTGAATTGAAGGGGAAATATGTAGTTAGTCCTGCATAGGCAGACCTTTGTCTAAATGGCATGTCTGGTACACCGTGTAGATTTTATTTGTCATTTTATGTCTTTTCGTTTTTCATGTCAATTTCATTTGATGGTCTATTGTGTCTGACGTTATTTATTTTACAATAATAGACTGGCATGAAAAAGTAATAATGGGACGTCAATCTTGTGAATGACTGTACAGAAAACACTGAGGCAATAGTATACAATTTGAGTAGATTTCTCTCTTATTGAAAGTACTAAATTATTTCAGACATCTCAGAAAACATCCATTGTCAATTTTTTTAATGCTTTATATTTGGCTGTCACAGGGCCGGATTTACCTCTTTTCGTGACATAGGCAAAACAAATTTTTGGGCCCCCTTCCCTATTAATATGTTAGGCCTAATATTACCACCCAAGCAAACAAAAATATATCTTAATCAGTGGAAACCGTTACAGTGTTTTCTATCGCAATAAGCGCTTGCGTTCAGTCAATAAAAATCGAATAGTTCTTAATTTGTTTGAGAACTGAGAAACATTAATAGGTGCGGCGACGTGGCCACATAATAACCACTTCGGGAGTGCATTATTTCTCTAATAATTTTAACGGCCTGGAGTCCCAACCACACATCAAGACATTGTTCAGATGATTTGTTTCAAGACATTTGACATGTTTCCGTCCTGAAATCTCATGTGTTGGAACTAATTTTTTACGCACCTCATCCCAAACCTTCCGTTGCAAATTCCAAAATGTCATTTTAGAGCTAATAACGGAGGCTTGAGCTATTGATATGCAGGCTAATGCAGTTATTAATGCAGTCTAATGCGGTTATTAGAGAGAAAGAGAGCGAAAGAGAGAGAGGGAGAGAGTGCGTGTGAGAGAGACTGGGAGAAAGAAAGCGTGATTTCCGTAGCTTACATAAAAAAGGTGGAAGACATGGAAATAGTTTGTCATTTTTTACCCTATCGTTTGTTATATTTATTTGCTCAATGTCTTCTGGGGTGTTGGTTCTTTTACTGTTGTGGATAGCCCATAGTATAACAAAAATATTATATATCTCTTCATTGTGTTTGGGCCCCCCTGGACGAGCAAACATAGGCACGTGTCTAGAATGCCTATGCATAAATCTGGCCCTGACTGTCAATAAAATGTTATAGTTAATAACATATGTAAAGTAATGTAATTAGTTATTAGAAATATGACAAAATCCACAGTATGCTACAGCAGTTTGCTATGAAAGAATACTAAACTTATGTAGCACTGAGATTTTAGCAGAAATATGAAGGCAGTTGTTGTGCATTGAGTCCATTATCAATCATTTCCATTTAAGCATATGGCAGATGCTTTTATCTAAAATAACTTACAATGCATTGAATATGTACAATTTACCATGCATTCCCCAGGAATCAAACCCATAGTACCATACTGTCTGAGCTACAGCAATGTACAAACTAGATGGTTTTCTTTTTTCATATTTTAGTGCATGTTTGTGTCATGACATGCAGCGTGTGAGCTGTGGTACATTCTAGCTTCCTATGACTATATTCAAGATGAGGCAGTGTTTCCACCATCTGATCACATGATTATGAAACACATTTGAGCTGAAATAGATTGATGAATCAACACATTATTAGCAATTACAATTAATTAATCACCCATTTTTACAGGAAACTTTCTGCTTGCAGAAATCTATTAAGTGTTTAAACTCTGTGTATATTTCAAAAGATTTTATGTCACTAATCATTGATTAATCATTGCATCAATCTGGCATTGTAAACAGACGTGGTTTCTTGGTGGACTGATTAAAAAAAATTGTGCCCTTACTCTGGCAAGCGGTTTAAAATCAGCCAGTCAGATTAGCTCTTGACAGATTGAAAAACTGCTCTCCAGTTTTGTGTGCGGTGTATATCAGACGGTCAGTGGGTGGGCTGTAGGTGTGCTGTCTGAGCCTCAGACTAATATGTATCAGTATCTTTAATGTGTGACTGATGTGAAGTTAAATAGTCTTGCAGGTTTATGATGCTCTTTAACTAAGCACATCAATTGTACTCAGATCTAAATCCTGTCATAACTCTCTTGTGATTGGAGGAAACCGCATGTGGCTGCAGTGGTTGGTGTGCCCTCTCTTACCTTCTCCTCATTAATCTGTGATTAAAATAGCAACACAATCAGATAGAAAGGAGATTATTTCAGAGCTTTTGATTTGATTGTGCCAATGCCTCTGCGGATTGTCAAATGTTGGATCATGCGTCAAGGAATGCTGACTTCATGCTTCACGGATTGTTTAAGCTCCCCCAATTCTCAATACACATTTAAACACAGTCAGCATCTACTGAGCACAGTCTCCCAGTGCAATAATACTACACCATCAGAGCCAACTAATGAAAAGAGGCTCTAGTCTCTAGAGATCAAATTATGAATTAGGGAATAGATTGATGATTAGTTATTCTAGGAGCCTTCCCAGTTTGAATGTCAATCTCTCTCTATCTCTCTCTCTCTCTCTATCTCTCTCTCTATCTCTCTCTCTCTCTCTCTCTCTCTTTCTCGCTGCATTGATTCCTGGACAGTTTCAACTAGGGATGTACGGGTCTAGTCGACTAGTCGACTAAACGGTACAGCTCCTACTAGTCGACACTGAAAACAATAGTCGATTACACGACAGGAAAAAAAAACTGGATTTTATCATTCACATTACCATCATGATAACGCGAGGCAAGTGTGCGGCAAGCGGAATTCATTGAGGGATTTGACAGTGTGATTCATAGATTAAGTATTTCAAATATAGGCTATTATATAGGCTATGCTACACGCACGCACAGAGAGGTTTTTTTCTTACCATCTTTTGGGGGTTTCTTGCTTTTAGACTAGTCGACTAGTCGGATACAAAACTTTCGTTTAAACGACAGTCAAATTAGTCGTCGCGCACATCCCTAGTTTCAACCTGCATCTTCAACAAAGTGGCTGCTGCAGATCCATTCCTCACATCCATTGGCTTCCTCTCCCATGCTAGTCATAATTTCTCATCCCGCCTAAATAAAACAAGGTCTGTTTATGGTGAAAGACACTACTAGTATAGAATGAATAGTGTGTTCATGGGCTGTCTTGTTATATAAGACTGAAGCAATTAAGTTGTATAACGACAAAAAGAAATGAGAGATAAAACGACAGCCACAGCTTTTACAGTTTTAAATTATATAATATTTTAAAATAATTTAAATTAGTTTAAATTATGTTTTTATAATTTATGGTGTCTTTGCTTACTAATTAAATTCAAATGCAATTCGTTCTTTTTGTCATTAATCATTTGATAGCATTATTTCATGTTGTTCTTCGTAATTAAAATGAGGCCATGCTAAAATTGCCCAAACTCTGCATGTATGCCAGTATGAGCGGCATTAGCATGTCACAGCAGACCTAATTTCCATTTCTGCTACTCTATGCTTATAGTCTGCACCGCCCTCGAAATTGAAAACAGCAAAAAAAATCCCCCAGGTTCTAACTGCGACATATTCCTCCTATATTGACCACTTTAAATCCATATTGCTCGCCGTTGACTGTTTTACTAAAGCCGCCCGCTGGCGGTGAGCCCGGGTGCGAGGGCCCGTTCATCGCTGCTTGCAGCTTTAATTTAGTGTTGTTTTTCGTAATTAAAATCAGGCCATGCTAAAATTGCCCAAACTCTGCATTTATGCCAGTATGAGCTGCATTAGCATGTCACAGCAGACCTAATTTCCATTTCTGCTACTCTGCTTGTAGTCTGCACCGCCCTGGAAATTGAAAACAGAAAAAATCCCCCAGGTTCTAACTGCCATTGGGATCTAGGAAATGTGAAATTTCACATGGCCTTAAAGCATTTCTTGTCAAAGGGAGACAGGCCTTGGCCTATGAAACATGCTAGCATATGCTGTTGTTTGTAGCTGAGAGGTTAGTGTTTACAGCTATAGTTTTAGAATTGGTTGTACAGGACGCTTTCATTGGTGGAAAATCATTGTGGAATTTTAATTTAGACATTTTTTTCATTCCTTTGCAATACACTTCCACACTCTGCTGTGAATGTGAAACAACATTTCCATCAATTGAAAGCAGCTGGTAATGAGTGTCCCTTTGTTTTTCATTGAATTTAACACTAAATTAAATGTAATACACTTTGCAGAGAACCAGAATTCCGGGTTTTATTTTATGGTATCGTTGAAGGCAGCTAACATTTTAATTTTGTGCATCTTTGCATAATTTCACATGACAATATTATTGTAGATGATGTTATAGTTATGTCTAGTTTCAATTGAGCAAGCAAAAGTATGTAGGCAGCTATAATTTGTCAGAATTGCTCTGTTGAAACATTTGAACAGTAGAATTGCCTCATTTCATCATTTAGACTGAAGCAATTCAGCTTAGGATAAAAAGTGTCTTCTAAATGACAAATAAGTGTCTCGTACAGAATTGAGTCAGAGAGTCCTTCAAATATTTTTAAAGACCCGTTAAGATTCACAATAAACCTGTGCATTTCACTTCTTTCTTTTTTAGCTTTATGAATGTGTTTTGTATGGAATCTTATCAGAGGAATTTGAAAAGATTAAATATTAAAGTCCTTCCCGGAAACATTCAAACTGGAAACTTTTTTAAAATGGTGATCATGGCAACCACTATTTAGCTGTTCATTATGACTGTGGTGTTTGTGTGCAGCTATAGATTTGCATCTCTAGAAACACCTGTTAAGTGTGAAAATATCCTTTGTCAAGGTCAGGTGAGAATGAGAGTCTGAATAGCATCCGTACAGAAAGAAATAAACCGTATGATAGAAAAAAAGTCTGTTTACCTTCCAAGAACAAGTAAAACGGAAATGACCATGGTTAAATAACCCTATTAGAATCCAGTCGGCCCACACAGTTTCACAATTTCTGTCACAATGTGACAGACCAATATACAGAAACACAGACCTTTTATCAATTAAAACCAGCAAATAAATAGTAAATAAATAGACAATGCACAGATTTCTCAGCTTTTCCATTTTTATCTCTAATAGGGTTAAACGGGATTATAAAAGTCACTAATGAAGAGGGTCACAACACAGGAGGTTTCCTAAGTAATTAGTATGGATATGCAAATATTTTCATTTTCATGCAAGACAAATAAAACTAATGCATATGGGTGCAGTGACTCAGACTGACAGTGATTTAGAACAAACAAACAACCACTCCATAGACCTTGTTGTGTTACTTAATCTGTCCATTGCAGAAAAATTGTTTCAAAGCAGCTTTAAATGAGTAAATGCTCACAGTTTGTGAATAGCATTTTTTTCTCCATCTTAAGGCATCCTAAACAGAGAGAGGTGCAACATGCTTTCATTCTTCATTGATTAGCTATAGCACCTTCCTCCTTGTGCTGAGGTGCAATCAAATCCCCTTGCCGGTGCCTTAGTCAATTAAGCCTTATGAGTCTCGGCCCTTCTGAATTCTAATAGGATAGAGGCTGAAAACACTTTAGCAGTGTTAATGTGTCGGGTAAAATGGATAATGGAAACTTTTGTTACTCATGTATGCACTTTAATCTCCCCGTGCACAATGCTGGTACAAGAGAGGGCCGGAAGAACGAAGTAACGTGGACTTGTAATACTAAGAGGCTATTTGTACTCTAGTGTTCATTTAAATTGCATATTTATAATTATCTGTTGATGTTGTTTCACTCATAGCCATACAACCTGGCTCGTGACTCATGCACCCAGTGCATGAAGGGTAAATCAGAACAGGAAGATGAGAGAACAATTGCTTTTTCAGAGTGCCTTTCCCCTTTGACGAATGACGAATTAGTGAATAATTACAGGGCATCTTTAGCCTACACCATTACCATTTAGCAGAGAATGAGAGCTGAATGATCCATAATCCTAATAATAATAACAATGATGAAATTAATGCAGAAACATGAAAAATCTATCTATCTATCTATCTATCTATCTATCTACACACA
>NW_015657574.1:1419093-1420639 GCF_001515625.1 Sinocyclocheilus rhinocerous | reverse complement strand
GCTTGCATAATACATACATCTGGATGTTCCTCGTGAACTGTACTGGACAGTGTATTGTACTACACAGAGTAGGTAACTGTACGCTTGAACTGGCAGAAGTATCGTGCATAAAACGATAAATAGATTTTGTCAAATCAATAATGTTTACGATAACGATAATTAGCCAACATAAAATAAGTAAAAGCGTATGATGTATCTGTAAACAACTGCTCAGTGTACAACTTTTCCCTCAAAAGCGCATAAAAAAGCATCAAAATACTTTAAAGGTATTCAAACTGTAATACACTCTGCCGAAGGCTTGCTTATAATTTAGACATTTGTAGGCTACAGTAGGCTATAACTCCTCGTAGCAGTAATTCATCTAGGTATTTACGATACATTGAGAATATCTGTTCATTCCAGGAGACCGTTTGAATGTAAGCGCCCATATTTATGACAAATTTCAGCCTCATATTTGGAAATGTCCATGTCTTACCTTGCGACTCAGCAATCCAGGTGTCCGGCTCATTCGATTTGATTCAGTGACAATTTGACAGTCGACTGGCTTTCCAAAGAAATGTCAAACGGTTTGAATCCGAGTCTCGCATTGCAGAAGCCCGTGAGGCGCCGGTAAACTCGGTAAACAACAATACCTGTGATTTCTAAAGATGAACACGAGCGCCGAAACAATGAGCAACCTGCTAAACGTTTATGGTTGAAGCAGTTCTCGAGCAACAGATATCCGCCTTTACTAAACATAGGCAATACCTGAAAGGCAAGTAAAATTACTGACAGTAACACGGTAAAGCTTAGAAGAGTCGTACTGTACACCGCACTTCATAGTAGTATGAGTCCGCGCGCATCTTTCAGTTGAGCTGCTCAGGACCGCGCGAACTTCCTTGTCAGAAGCTTTAAAACCACAAAAAACCTTTCTCTTGCCCCTTGATTTTATTGTATGAATTCATCAAGCCACCTTAGTCAGATTATTGCTGCGCAAAGCTGTAAATACCCGTTCCATAAAAGTCAGTATGGTTTGTTCTGAGAGAACAAGGTGAAAATGCTGTCAGTGACGGAGCGAACGTACTTTCCGTTGTGCGTCCCTCCAAACAGGACGCGAAATATGTACCATGTGTCCTGCGTGCGTTGATGTGTTTCCGTTGACTCTCCTCTAGCCGATATAAAACACAATACGGCAGGTTTGCGTGGGACGAAGATCTTGGGGCTATAAAGCGTATCGATTTCACATCTTGTGAGGGAAGCTCCGCTGGGGATGTTGATGATAAATATTACAGCAAAGTATTTATTTATTTTTTTGTTCCATGAGTTAGAGGTCCATGGAAAAGGGGTGTAGATGGACATACTGTATTTAGGGACAACCCTTTAGGAGGAAGGGACATGATTGGGTCATTCTATGAAAAGGGTTATTTTTTTAAAGGGGTCATCTGATGCGATTTAAATTTTTCCTTTCTCTTTGGAGTGTTGCAAGCTCTTGGTGCATAAAGAAGATCTGTAAAGTTAAAGGGGTCCTATTATGCTTTTTCACTTTTTTAATTTTAGTCAGTGTGTA
>NW_015657574.1:1405119-1418194 GCF_001515625.1 Sinocyclocheilus rhinocerous | reverse complement strand
AGGGGCGTAACATTTCCGTCACACACTTGAGGTATTCGGTCAATCACAACGCACTGGATAGCTGGTCAATCAGAGCACACCTCGCTTTTCAGACCGATGAGCTTTGTAAAAATCGATGCGTTTCAGAAAGGCGGGGCATAGAGGAGAAACAATAATGTACAGTATGTGGAAAATAATGTGTTTTTTTAACCTTAAACCGCATAAACACATTTCATTACACCAAATACACCAAATAATGTTCTTTTTTAGCAACATCATATGATAATTTTTATACATAGATTAGATATGTAGATTAACATTTTGGATTAAGTTGACATTGTATTGATGATGACAGCATTCTTTCAGGATGCAATCTCACTTTTTATTATATTTTTCATTTTATGTATATATATATATATATATATATATATCAGTAGGGGCAACCCTTTAAATGGTCAACACATGATTTTGTACAGTAAAAAATGAAAACAGGTAGGCTATTAAATTGAATAAATACCTTTTAGTTTCATTATCTTAGCACAAGGCTAGTTAATGACTAAATAAACAGTACAGCAGTTAACCCTATTAAAGGCATACCTACCATACGTACCTACAGTAACGATTTTAATTTGGTTTGAGATGGCACAATGCAATTTATTAACATTATCTGATGCTGTGTTAATCATTATAATGAAATTTGTTTTAAAATCACCTTTTCAAAACAGATACGGCACCCTTTTCTTGGAATTACCCAATTATGTGTAAGATAAGACTGAAGACATAAAGATCAGTGCTTTTAAAAGGTAATCTAACTGGAAAGGATCAATTCAGAGAGATTTTGAAACATTGGCTATTTTTCTCTGGCTATTTTCAGCCATCTATATAATATACATACAGCAATAGAAAAATAGAAGAGGCTGTATTTCTATAAAAAGCACAAGCCAGATGGGGATACAGCAGGAGGGAAATGCTCCGATGTATCTGTGTCTGAGTGTAGAAATGATGTGCCTCAAAATCCCCTTTCATGTGCTCCGTCGGATCACAATTTAAATTCCTGTAAAAGGCGGGAGGACGAAAAAAAAGGAGTGACATGAAGATACCCGACTGAACGGCTAGTTGATGCCAGCACAGTGAATCATTTCTGCGGAGAATAAGAACATGGTCAAAATAGATCACAGAGGGATTGTAATTAAAAGTGCAAAAGGAGGATGTGTCTGTGGCACAGTGTGTTATAAAACCTGACTGTTCTGATTTAGTGGTTAGAAGCCAGTAAGCCCTGGGTAAAAGCATGGCATTTAATAGACCACTGCCTTTTGTGGTGGCATGTGTCCACGCTTTTCTCTTCACAAACAGCTGCTCTACATGCTTTAAACTGAAGTCAATCACAACGTCTCCCACAGCACATTCGACTTTCACTGAGCGAGGCAGACCCTCATTTCACTTTTCCCTTCTGTCACTGTTTACGTTATCATATATTTGAGATTTCAAACCTTCTCCTGTTGTCCATTTTGCTTGGAAAGAGGAAGGTGGTTGTACCTGCGGGCTTAACTTAAGCTTCCGATGAGCTCGAGATTCAATTTATTTCAGCTGAAATTACTTCAGTCCTTTTGCCACAGAACATTAGAGCTGCAAATGAATATCCTTGGGGTACATTCTATGGGGTCCATCTGCAAACGGCTGTCAGACAGAGAGAATCTTTGAGAAAAATGTGCAGCTATGGTCAGTTGTGCCTCAACAAACACTATTGTGGAGACTTTAGAAGAAGACACAATGATTCAGCATTGTAGAGGCCATTACAGATGGACAAACTTTTGAAGACCTGTCTAACTTAGGCCTGAACAAGACTGCTGTTGACATTCATATTGTATAACCTTCTGACAGGATGCAATGGTTAGCCTTGGACTTGGAAAAACTCAAGAGGGAATAGCAGAAAGTGATTTGCATTGACCTCATACTCACAAAATAAAATGTGGTACTGTGCATTGTGACCATTTTGGGCAATAGAAAGTCATTAATTGCATCAAGAAACACAAGAAGTACAATAGAAAAACATATGTGAAGGGCAGTATAGTTGGCTGGGCATAAATTGTGCCTCTTTTGCTCAGTATCTCTGTGGTGTGCAAAGAAAACAGACTGGGATATTTTAATTGAAAAAACTTCTTTTAAAAAGAAAAAAATGTGTATTACAATCTCCATGTACACTCTTAAAAATAAAGGTGCTTCAAAAGGTTCTTCAAGCGATGCCATAGAAGAACCATTTTTGGTTCCGCAAAGAACCATTTAGTCAAAGGTTCTTTAAAGAACCATCTCTTTCTTACCTTTTTATAATCTGAAGAACCTTCTTTCGACACAAAGAACCTTTTGTGAAACAGAAAGGTTCTTCAGATGTTAAAGGTTCTTTATGGAACCATTTAGACAAAAAGGTTCTTCTATGGTATCGTGAAGCACCTTTATTTTTAAGAGTGTAGATACATTCACTTTAGCTCCTGTTTATATGTTCAGAAACATCACACAACATTCCTTCATATTCCCACAAACGTTTTTGTTTTTCTATTTTATTCCCTGAATGAAACATTTGAAAGATAAGCCACAAAGAATTTCATCAAAAGAAACATACCAAGGAACCGAAAGTCAACAAACACCTTAGACTTCCATCCCAGAATCCTTATTTGAAGCTGGCAAACACGTGCATGTGCTAAAGGATAAAAAGACCTCATGGTTTAAGTGAGAGTGGTTTGAGGCTGTCACACCAGAAAGTGTTTTCCTGCATATCTCCAGTTCCCAGCTGTGACCAAACTGTTTCGGTCCACTGGTAGACTTGTGGTGCAGAAAAACATGCACTTTTGCCATTTGACAATTTGTTTTCATGACATTTGAAGGGATACAATTAAGCTTCTGTCATCATTTACTCGCGTTGTTCCAAACCTATGATTTTCTTTATTCTGTGAAACACTAAAGATACTTTGAAAAATGTCTCCGTGTTTTTTTCCATACAATTAAAGTCAGAGGTCCAGTGCTGTTTTGGACCCCATTGACTTTCATTGTATGGACAAAAACGGCTTTAACATTCTTCAAAATATCTTTTTTTTTTGTTCCACAGAAGAAACAGTCGTGTAAGTTTGAAACACCAGGAGGGTGAATAAATGATAACATTTCTTTTTGTGGTGATCTATCCATTACAGACCCAAAAACTAGCAAACTAATAATTTGATGTTTTTTTTTTCATCTGAGATTTTTCTTTAATCTGTGATGTATAATTAATAAATGATGTGTTTCCCTTTTGATAAACAGCAACCTAGTCTGTACTCATACTGCTGTGTTTAGGTTTAGGTTTTGATCCTGATCCTACTTGTATAAAAATTTTTTAATTATTCACTTTTCATTCACATGCACTTGGGAGAATGTGCTATATATACAACATTAGCAGAATAAATTATTTTACCTTGATTTTGTGTGAAATTAAGAGACGGTAGGCCTCTTAGAGATCCTGTGTGAAGTAATGTGACAGCTCACATCAGATTCCTGCGTGTTATTGCCAACTCCTGTTCCTCATTTGCTCCCTAAAATCATCCATATTCATGAAATGGCTAAAAATACATGTACATAGCATCTCTGCCACTTCCCCTGCCCCCTGCTCAGCAGAGGCTCCCAGCAGAAGAGGTGGTATGAGGTGGAATTTGACACGGGTCACCCTACAGGTGAACCCGCAGTGGTAGGTGCTTTCGGGCATAGCGAGAATTTTGCTTCAAAACTGATGTGTTGGTGAGGCCGATTAAATGTTGCTTTCTGTGGATGAGGTGATGGGCATTGCCGGCTCAAAGGCAAGTTTCTGCTGGATGCATTTGAGTGCCGCCACATGGGAACGAGCCCTTTGCTTCCACTGCAGACTAGCTCCTTTAACTAGGGTCCAAGGACTTAAATAATGGCTTTTGAAACTATAATTTTTCATTATTTCCACTGAAATAAATACTTGTACGTATACTGTTCTTGCAATAAAAGTTAAAGGCCCAGCATATTTTGAGGGACAGCTTGTGGTGCTGGGAGATTTTCTTCATCAGCAGTTCCAACTGTTTTCTCTTTTGTGCTGGTTACTTGTGCCATGATGCTCTACCAACTGGCACAGAGTCATTCATACTGGAGGCTATTTGTAACACAACAACAGACTTCTTTTTGCAGTTCCCCCTTTCTGTATACTGTTAATTATAGTATAGCTTTCATGTGTTCAGAAATTTTCAGCTGTTTTTATCTTAAATGTTGTGCAATATACTTATGTCATTCTATTATACATTTATAAATTTCATAACAGATTTCAGATTTTAATTCTACAACATATTTTGTCAGTTTTTATGCTAATCTGTCATAGCAATAACCAGTGTTCGAACTATACCGTGGACTTTGGGGGAGCCCACTTGTTTTTTTTTTTATTAACATGTACTAAACATGAGTGGAATTTGCACCGCAGCGCCCCCACACCTTGATGCTCATGACAGGAATAGCATGTATAGTTATCTTTATTGAAGTTAATTAGGTTTAAATCGCCGTCATGCATGGATGAATGATATTTTTGCAATTTTACACATAATAATCCACGATGATCACATTACACAAAACTGAAATTGCACGTCAAAATAACACATTGTCAATATTTTTTGAGACCCCCCAAAATTTCACAAATCACGTTTTCAGGGGAGCCCATGTCTTATTAAGGGGAGCCGAGCTCCCCCTAGCTCCCCCGTAGTTCGCACCCTGGCAATAACCCCTCATTGCATTGGCTGGGCCAACATTTATGCTACAGTTAATTTCGTATCTTAATTTCACATCACCTGACCTGAATCTTGATGATGATGGGTTAAATTAACCTGTTCTGATCAGAAACCACCTAATCATTGTACTTAAAGACATAGTTCACCCAAAAATGAAAGTTCTGTCATTAATTACTCACCCTTATGTCGTTCCAAACCCATAAGACCTTCGTTCATCTTCGGAGCACAAATTAAGATATTTTTGATTAAATCTGAGAACTTTCTGACCCTCTACGTTCAAGGCCCAGTAAGGACATTGTTAAAATAGTCCACCAGACATCTGTGGTTCAACCTTAATTTTATGAAGCTACGAGAATACTTTTTGTGCGCAAAGAAAACAAAAATAAAGACTTTATTCAACAATTTCTTCTCTTCCTTGTCAGTCTTCGACGCATGTTCATGAGAGTACCACGGCACATTTGTGTTCCGAGGATGAATGAAGGTCTTATGGGTTTGGAACGACATAAGGGTGAGTAATTAATGACAGAACTTTCATTTTTGGGTGAACTATCCCTTTAATAATCTAGGCACATCAAGGCATGTCCAATTGCCAAGCATGTCTGACATTAAAATTGATGAATATTACCAAGTCACTCTAGCCCGCCGGCCTCCGCTCACTCAAGCCCGCTGTGTGTTTCGTTGTGAAGACTCACAGCCTGTAAGTACGTTTTTTATAACCTTAAACCGCATAAACACATTGCATTACACCAAATACACAACATAATGTTTTCTTAGCGACGTCATATGACCCCTTTAATATATTACCAAGAAAATTATTTTTCTTTATTAATAATCAAAAGGGCATTTTATTAATTATCCTGTCAGTCTAATAGCAAAGTAAATTGAAAGTTACTAAAGAAAAAAAGTAGTTGTAAAGCTAATCAGTGTGCAATTAAGTTTTTCAATTGCAGAAATGACAATCTTTCTATCACAAAGACCTTGTTAAGACCTTTCCATTGCTGTAAAATACAAATAAAAATATGAATTTAAAAACAGAATAAGTTAGACCTGAGCAGATCTGGAAATAAGATAAAAACAATTATAAGCTGTAGAAATTGTTGCTTTAATAACTCATAAGCTCAATCTAAAATGAAAGAAACATGATTATTACAAAGTGAATATTGCTGATAGGGAGTATTGTTATCAGTTATGTCTAAATTGCTTCTGTATCTACAGTGACAATAGAACAATTGGATCTGAGGTATATTTGGTTAGACAACATCCAGAAAAGCACAAGGAAAATGTAAAAGAGAAACATGAATGGGCAGACCACCGTATTTGTCAAGTTACAGAGCAAGAAGTTAGAAGGAACTGAATCATCCAGCTTTCCATGTCTATGAGGTTAAAGTCCACATTTTGATTGAACAAAAATTATATAATGCATAGAGAGAATGTGTAGAACAAAGTGTTTTATTATAATTATGGGTCTTTTAAATGCCTGTCTCTTTCAAAGTTAATGCTTTGACCGCCGCATTAACTCTTAAGCACCCATGAAAGGAATTAGACTTGAATGCCAATTCACACCCACTGAGCTTTATCAAGACAAAACACAAATTAAAGAGCAGGTCATATGGTATTTTAAAGTGTCCTAATATTGTGTTGGAGTCCCCTACAACAGGTTTAAAAGCATCTAAGGTCAGAAAACATTGTAATTTTCTCAGAATATACATTTAATATTAGAGTCATTTGCCAATGATTTCGAAACGATTCGTTCCAAGCAACCCCTCCCTTCCATAAGCCTACTCTGCTTGATTGGTCAGCTGGCCAAGCCTGTTGTGATTGGCACAGAGAAGTTAGCGAGAGCTACCATTGACAAAGCACCTTTACCTTTACCCGTGTACGTGTGGACATGGCCTAGGTGTCATGGGGTTTCACCTGCTCAGACCTGCAGTCATGTTCAGCTTTATTTATTTCTGTCTGGCAAATCAAGTTTATCAAAAGTCTTTCCATCTTGAGTTGTTGACATCAAAAGCAGTGCATCCAGTCAAACTCAGTATTTTGCCATATTTTGAATTCATCAGTAAGTTTTTACTTATCTTTGAAAACCATTAACTGTTTATGTGCAAGAGCAAAGACCTCAAGACAACATTTTACCAACAATTTAAATGCATGTTCACTTGTGATGTGATAAAGATATGCATGGTTTTCGCAGACCACAATGTGTTTTGTAATATAAATTATTGGTTTATTATTGCAATTAAAACATATATATACACAGTGGGTACGGAAAATATACAGTGCTGCTTGAAAGTTTGTGCACCCTTTAGAATTGTCTATATTTCTGCATAAATATAACCCAAAAAAATCATCAGATTTTCATGCAAGTCCTGAAAGTTGACAAAAAGAACCCAATCAAACAAATGAGATGAAATTATATACTTTGTTATTTATTTATTCAGGAAAATTATCCAATATTACATATCTGTGAGCGGCAAAAGTATGTGAATCTCTAGGATTAGCTGTTAATTTGAAGGTGAAATTAGAGTCCTTTTGTTCAGAGGTGTTTTCAATCAGTGAGATGCCTATCAGGTGTCAGTGTGTGCCCTGTTTTATTTAAAGAACCGGGATCTATCAAAGTTTGGTCATGCTCAGAAAAAGAGTTGGTGTTGCTTATCAGGCTAGAAAAGGTTTCAAAGCCACCTGTTTTGCTGCATCTGGTCCAGGACGGCTTGCCATCATTGATGGAACAATGAATTCTGAATTATACCAGCAAATTCTGAAGGAAAATTTCAGGACATCTGTCCGAGAACTGAAATCCGAGAATTGTGGAAGGACCCGAAGCAAGCATAGGAGGAAACCCACCAACAATACAGAGTTGAAGTGGTTCTGTACTGAGGAATGGGCTAAAATTCCTACAAGCCGTTGTGCATGACTGATCAGCAGTTACAAGAAACGTTACTTGCAGTTATTGCTGCAAAAGGGGGTCACACCAGATACTGAAAGCAAAGATTCACATACTTTTGACACTCACAAATATTTAACACCGGATCATTTTTCTCAATAAATAAATGACAAAGTATATATTTGTCTCCTTTGTTTGATTGAATTGTTTTTGTCTACTTTCAGGATTTGTGTGAAAATCTAATTATGTTTTGGGTCATATTTATGCAGAAATATAGAAAATTTTAAAGGGTTCACAAACTTTCAAGCAGCACTGTATATAGGCCTATATACTGGGGGTGTAACAGGAGGCTACACAAATATGACGGTTCGGTACGTACCTCCGTTTTGACGTCATGTTTCTCTGGTGAACTGACGAGCTGTAGACACTGATGACTTGCCTGAGGCAAATGAAATGCTACGTGACATTTTGTTTACAAGCCGTTTTAATCGCATCTTTCCGCGAGTGAAACACTGATTGTGCTATTACATGAGGCATGAGATGTTACTTTATGTTTATTTCGAGTTAAAACTAGAAGTAAGATGAAGGGATGATCGCGCTCACTCGTGCTCTGTGCTGCCATCAGAACTGAGGAGTTTATACAGCGAGCTGTTGCGCCTCATCAAAGAGCGCCAAAATGGCATTTATTGTCTGAATTTCCTGAAAAAATTGAATGATTTGTTAGGTACACGTACCGAAAATTTTCGGTACGAATACGTGTAGGTTACTGTTACACCCCTAATATATATATATATATATATATGTAGCGCCCCCTGCCTTCTCGATAGTTACGGCTCTCAAGTTCTGTTACGGTGGAGCACCGGGTTCTGGTGATATGTCTCTCGACTAGTACTATAAACTATTATACACCTCTGGTATTACTAATATTTACAAGCTAAGCCTACAGGTAAGTATGGTGAATCCAGGTAAATACGCCAGGTAAATATGGGTAAGTTTAGGGCTGCACGATTAATCGAATGCGATTGTCATGCGTATCTTGTCAGTAAAGCCGGTTCTGTGATTAGTAGTAAATCTCCAGCACGTGCTTTCAGATGGAGCAGCTTTTACTACACAGAGCCGTAGTTCACTGACAAGCTACGCAAAATCGCGCGATTATGAAATCGAAGAAATCGTTCTGTGATTATGAAAGCTGTTTGCGTAGCTTGTCAGTGAACTACGGCTCTGTTTAGTAAACGCTGCTCCATCTGAAAGCACCTGAAAATACCACATTTAATAACATGTTTTTACTCCAAACTCACTTCATAACGTCAGTTGAGTGTGTGTGGCAAGCGGTGTGGCAAGTGAATGGCAAGCGGTCGAGCGTGAAGATCACTTCGCTCAAGCCCTCTCTTGCTCCGATGGTGATCGTGAACACTCCCTTGATGCGGTGTATCCAGCGATGCCAGAGGAACTCTGAATTATCTTGGGGAATCAGAGCGCTATCTGGGTTGCGACACCTCTCATGCCGGAGAAACTTGTAATACACGCCGATCAGCGCTCTTGTAGTCCGTCGTCCAGAGATGTTCTCAACACGCTCACCGTCTCTCTCGATGATCCGTACACAGACACTTGTAACAACTGACTTCCCGCCTGATTGTAAACAATGTTCACACCAAGGATGATAACTATAAAGATAACGATAAAGATATAGTTCTAAAAATCTTTCTCAATATTAAAGAATAGCAGTGTTCACACCATAGCTATAACGATAAAGGCACAGATAAATTATATGGTTGGAATCACTTCCAGAACGATTTTTTCCAGCTGATGAACGATAAAATCATTGACACCCAATCAGAATCCATCTTGCTATCACGAGCTGGAGAATTTAAAGCGGCAGACGCCTGTTTAGTCTATAAAACTCGCTTGAAATACTCAAATTAGACAGCGAACTACACCAGAAACGCTGTCAAAACACTGACAGATGAATTCTTGTTGAGCACACCTACTTTATAACAAAATAGCAAGTTTAACTGTAACAATCGCGGATCAAACGAAACTCGAGTCTTCTCTGTCTCTTCTCCCTCTCCCATTCAACGGTTCTCCCCTTAAAAAGCATCTTAATCCACCAATCAGAATACACCAACCAGTTAAGGGGGTAGGGCCATTACATTTACAAACCAATAAAAATGAATGATTTTGCTTACCCATATTTGCATATTGAAGGTTATAAATATAGGTGAACTTAACAGTAACGAACTTAAACGTGAATATTTGCAATCGAAATACACAGGGATGTATGTATGTATATATATTTGTGTGTGTGTGTGTATACACACACACACACACACACACACACACCAATGGCACTTACCATTTATTTTTCTTCATTGCATACTTTCTGTTATTGGACTGACCTTAATCATATTCTTATAGCTGAGCTGAGCTCTGACATTCTTGTGCTGCTGAATAAAAGTCTGTCTGTATGTTTTTCGAAGAGAAACAAGAAACATCAAGGCCAGGAGCAATGATCTGAGAGTTTAGAAACTCACTGTGGTTGTCAGGACATTGAGATTGGGTTACTGCCAAAGTCTTTGTCAAGGCCATCATGAAGGTCTTGTCTCCAATGTTCCATTAGAGCCCTGCATTTCAGCCCGGGCCCGACGGGCCCCGACTTTTTTACGCCCCTCGGGCCGGGCTTCGGGCCAATTTTCACGTCATAGTTCAGACGCGGGCCGGGCCTCGGGCCTGTTTTAGGCTTCTCCTTATTTTTATATTTTAGACATCCAGCAATTAGGCTAGTGATGAAAAAATTGCCTCGCTGGTGGAAACAACACGAGACCGTGCTACCGCGACTGTCAAGAGCGGCTCAACGGTGTTTAGTGTCCCGCAACAGCAGTATATAGTAGCTATAAGCTGTTTTGGGAGAAGGGGAAAAAAGACGCGCTCGGGTCGGGCTCGGGCCGGGCTCGGGCCGGTAATTCTGATAAGCTTGTCGGACACGGGCCGGGCTAGGACCTGAGTGTCTCGGGCCAGGGCCGGGCTAGGGCCTAAATTTGAGGCCCATGCAGGGCTCTACCACTGACGTACAAAGGCAGGTGATTCAGGCATGCTTTACGTTATAGATAATAGTTAATGTCATTATCAAGTTATCAGTTTGTTGAGTGTTTAATCTGAGTGCAATGACATGTAGCATATACCTCCATATTATTAGCTTTCTTTTCGTTAAGTTATCCAATACAAGATATTAAACTCAGTGCCAAAACTAAGATTTCAGCCTGAGCAACGTTAAATTAAATGTCAAAACATTCTAGTTATGGAGTTGCACTTGAGTGGCTCCCTTGATTATGCACTTGTTTGAGACCCTTTGAACTTTGAAATTACTTTTGAGATACAGTTCCATTTGACTGGTTATATCACCATGTGGAAAAAATGACATCTATTGTGATTAACAGCACAATGTGAGCAGGGTTTCCTGTTTCCTGTGTTGGTATTTTATTGGAGACTTGTTTGAGTTCAGAAGATATCATCAAAACGCACACAAAGGCAGCAAACACTTGCAAGCTGTTTAGATCATACCTGAGCAGACATAAGACCGACAATCTCTTTTTTAATTTCTTTATTTTACCTCATGCATCTGATCTCAGAATGTTAAGGGATTCTTTAAAAAAAATCAAAGACTTGCAAGTCCATTCATATCAAGATACTTATAAATATGTGAGAGCTGAAGATGTCATATTTATTTTCCATCAGACGGTTGCTCTTGCAATGTGCCTTGTAATGAGACACATTTTATGTCAAAACAGCTTAGAGTCTGTTGTTTGTGTTTTCAGAGTATCTTGATATAATTTGAAGCAGTCGACTTAAACTTTCTGGATGACTGCTAAATCACAGGCCAAAGAGTCATGGTACTCCCAAGTTTTAGGGTCACATAATGTAGGTTTTTTCAGTAGATTCAAGGAGAATTTAATGGGCCAGACATTGATAGAATAGCCTGAGGTCTCACTATGCTGTTGAAGATGAAAATACACAAGGGTACAATGTCTCGTATTATTATACTTCTAAAACATCACTATAAATGATTGTGTGTTGCAGAAGGGAGTGGTATGCACACTAGCCCAACCGAATCAATAGTCATTTCCTCCATATTACACACTCTTCTCTCTGGGATTCAAATAACTCACAGTAGCTGGGAGTTATAGATTTCTGCCCCATGGATTCATCCAGCATTGATGAGTTTGGTTGTTGGCTCATTGCAGCTGTCAAAGAGTAATGTTTGCACATAGCTTTCTCAGCTCAGTTTCTTAAAAAAAAAAGTAAAGAAAAGGGGAAAAAAACTGACTGGATAATCTGTTTCCCTGAGACTCTTTGCAACCTAGTTCGTGTCATTTCACATTCGCTGATGTGAAATGATGGTGAAGTGTACTTGTCAGACACCTGCTTTCCAAACCGTGAGTCTTACCAACAGTAAACGCACAGTTCTGCCAGAATTTTAAAGGAATTTCCCAAGCGTAATTAACAACACTTGCATAATGTTGATTACCATAATGAATTTCAACTTGTTCCTATTAGGGTTAGCTCACCCAAAGATGAAAATTCTGTCATTGATTATTACTCACCCTCATGTCGTTCTAAATCCGTAAGACCTCCGTTCAACTTCGGAATACAAATTAAGATATTTTTGATATTTTTTTATTTTATTTTTGAGTATCGGATTTTAATAGAAGGTACTACATCTTGACGTGACGCAGCTGACACAGAATAGCATACGCTGTTTACGTTCAGTGAATACTCTCCAAAATGGCACCAGGGTGGAGACGAGTTGTTGAATAAAGTCGTTATTTTTGTTTTCTTTGCGTACAAAAAGTATTCTCGTAGCTTCATAAAATTACGGTTGAACCCCTGATGTCACATGGATTATTTTACCGATCTCCTTGCTACGTTTCTGGACCTTGATCGTGGTAATTACATTGCTGTCTATGGAGGGTCAGAGAGCTCTCAGAATTCATAAAAAATATCTTAATTTGTGTTCCGAAGATGAACGGAGTTCTTATGGGTTTAGAACGACATGAGGGTGAGTAACTAATGACAGAATTTTCATTTTTGGATGAACTAACCCTTTAAGAACAACAAAAACAGGGTACACTGAAGCACTTACAGTGAAAGTGAATGGGTCAAAGCCGTAAATGTGATTAAGTAGTATATTCACAAGACTGTGTTAACATCAATGTCCCTTTCAAAGCAAGTTAGTTAATTTGGTGGCCATATTTGCAATGCTTTCGTGCAGCTATTTCAGGCATCCAAGACCAAGTCCCATCTACTTTAAAGGCACAATATGTAAGATTTTTTTATTAAAATATTCAAAAACCACTAGAACAGTGTTATATATTTTGCTGACTTGTGTAATTACGTTATCCCAAATGTTTCGAAGAATGTTTAAATCCAGAGAAATAAGCAATTTTAACTAGTGACA
>NW_015657574.1:1334945-1404877 GCF_001515625.1 Sinocyclocheilus rhinocerous | reverse complement strand
TGCTTCATTCTACTATGTTAATAAATCATTAGCTCATCCATGAACATGATTTCTGCCCGAGTCCCGTCGGATTGCGTCGGCTGTGGGGATGAAGACGACAACTCCCATGATTCCACATTCAGTCACGGCGTCATCAAACTACACCTTTGCTTCTTTGTTTATTTTGAATACGCGCCCTCTAGCGGCGAAAATTACATATTGTGCCTTTAATGGGGAAATCCTGAAATATCAAAAACTGCTTGCCACACTCACATTTAAATAACATAAAATAATTTTAAATCAGCAACAAAATCTTACATTAACCATCCCATAATTAATGTTTCTTATGCTCAAATAGCATTAAAGGGATAGGGAAAATTTGTCATAATTTACTCACCCTCATATCGTTCCAAACCTGTATGGGTTTCTTATGTTGAACATAAAAGAAAATATTTTGAAGAATGTTGGTAATCAAACAGTTGATGGTCCCCATTGACTTCCATAGTATTTATTTCCCTACTATAGACGTCAATAGGGTCCAACAACTGTTTGGTTCTTCAAAATTCTTCAAAATATTTTCTTTTATGTTCAACATAGGAAAGAAACTTATACAGGTTTGGAACAACATGAGGGTGTGTAAATTGATTAAATGTTCATTGTTGGGTGAACTATTCCTTTAAAAAGCTTATATTTCTGATCCAGCCAATGCACATATGCAGTAAGCACATGTCTCAAGGCACTAACTGTTTCTATGGCAACCAGAGCTTCCAATGGCAGCTGTGATGATACATTGACGTTACCAGTTATTTACCAATTATTTAGAAGGCAAGACTTACTCCACCATATTTCGTCTTTCTCCTATTCAAAGTACTATGAGTGCATTTTCTTGGTATATCATGTTTAAGTCTTTCGTAAACATGGTTTTAATGAGAAGAAGAACGTACTATCTTTTTGTGTAAAGTTATATCCTATTTTGCAAGTATTTCAATGAAAATATAACACCTAAAACCTTAAAATGCTGGTAAAAATTAAGAGAACACTTTTGTAGTTCAAATAATAAGCTTCATATTTTTGCTTGTAAATCCTAAATGCTATCAATGTCTTATGTGACCTCAATTTTCTTTCTTTCTTTCTCTTTCTTTCTTTCTTATTTCTTTTTCTTTCTTTCTTTCTTCTTATTTTTTTTGTGGGAGTGAACACTATGCCACAAATACTGTCGAATAATCTTGTATTGTATTGAACTTGTATTGAACCTGGATAACTATATATTATATGAATAAAAGTATCAGATTTTAATAGAAGGTACTACATCTTGATGTAATGGCCATAGGCGATGTTGAAGGTTTTTGTGGACCTAGACTCATGAGAACTAGTTTCCACCTAGTTTCTGTGGAGTCTAATGCCGTTTCCTCTTTAGCACTAATGGATGTGAATGTTAGAGACTTTACTCAACTGCAAATGGAGAATGACCCTCAGCTTTCATATCTGAATGCTTTCCCTCAAGTTTCACTCATTCCCTTCATCTTCCCTCAATCACTTCCCTTTCTTTGTTGTTGTATTTCAGACAGCCTGAAATCCATAAATGTGAAGGTTCAAAATAGCCTTCCTGTTTACCTGTTTTTAGCAACAGGGTATGTGAAGAGGTCCTGGGAGGGACATGAAAAGCAAAATATTTTCTTTAAATTGCTCATTTAAATGTGTGCAGAAGCTGTTTTTCTGTTAAGTCATGACAGAAGTACAATAAGAAGCGGGAAGCCTCTCTTTTCACCCAGGTAGGGTCCTGCTTACAGTATTTGCTTTGCACTGACGACCTCAGTAAAGCTGCAAATTATACATATGAATTTTCACTGGGAATAAGAGTGGATAAAGTTAGATATTCAAACTCTTGAGTCCACAGAAAAGAAAACAGAAGGGCTGTCTTTAACAAAAATTGCTATTTGTTCCTTCAAAAATATAATAAGATATACAACACTCAAGAAATCAATAAGAATAAATGGGTAACCTTTTCAGAAGATGGTCTTGTGTGTATTTTGTGTACTTTTACCTAAAAGCAAAAGGTAAGAATGACAAAAATAATGAAACAAATTCATTTTGGTGATCAGCAGTCAATTCAATGTGGCATTTAGAGAATAAATAAACAGCCTTCCTTAATAAATGATAGGCTATAAATGATAAAAAATGTGCATGTTTCAGAGTAAGATGGTCATTTCTTTCTTCCAGTTCCAGTTGTCATGGTGGTCACAGTGATCCTGCATATTTGCTGCTAACTAAGCTGTTAATGCTGTTTTTCTCTTCTCCTCTCAGTCTGTTAACAGCTCTGTATTGATCCGTTCCTTTAATCCGTTCTGAGAAGAAGCAAACACAAGGAGATTACGGCTATGACCACAGCGCACAGCTACAGATTGTTGAGGGATGTACACTTCATCTATTTCCGTAAGGCCAAAAAAAAAGGAGTGAATTCACTGTTGCTGTTTTCCTGACTGACTAAATCCTAAACAAATAATCAAGCTATCAGTTGCAATATGCAGGCTGTAGTTTATATGAAATACAAACAGAAAGGTTCATAAATGGGATTGCAGTGCATTCTGGAAGCAACAACAAGCACCTGTTGAGATTATTAAATCAGTGGAGCACTCGTTTGTTCGATATTATGCCCTCAGTGAATAATGCAAATGAAAGAAATAAAGGACATACAGTTCATAAACTCTGTCAGCTTGTATTCCATGCTAAAGGGAGAAATGTTTTTATGAGGGAATTTATCATCAGAGCCATGCAACCACAGTCTGTCTGAATGTAAACGGAGGAGATTCATCAAATATAAGGGATCATTTCCCTAAATGAGACCGCACAAGCTCAAAGACCATTTCAGGATATACTACTTCATTTAATGTATCCACTTTTTCATCCCTAATACTTTGAGTAGAGGAGGTTGGTTGGTTGTAACAATTTTAACATGTGTAACAATGTTTTTAGTTTATCTTAGTTTATCTAAAAGTCTGTAAATTATCTGTCACCCTCACTTAGTTTCAGACCTATATGACTTTGTTTCTGCTGAGGAACACGATAGAAGATATTTTTTTAAAAAAAATGATGTGAGGGTGAGAAAATGATAACAGAATTTTCATTTACGCTACAGATAGAATTTACCTACATTTTCAAATCTACAGTTTATCCCAAACTGTGTAAATTAATGTCAAATTAAAGGATGAGTTGTAATATAATTTGGAAAACCTGGACATTTTGTACATGTAATTATTTTGTTAATTAAAATTACTTTTACATCAACACCTTCCTCCAGCTCCACTCGCTTTTAATTGTATTTACATTCAAAAGGGTAAAAAATAAAATATTTAAAAACAAGTTGGAAAAAAGTAAAAAAAAAAAGTATGAAGTTTTGAAAAAACATATATGAACTAATAATTAATAAAACAGACAGTGTATGGGCATGTTAGTCACTTTTGTGTAAAATATTGAGCTAATCACTGTTTTATTTTATTCAGTAGTTGCTGGTCCAATAGAAGTAAATGGGGAAAGTAGCAATACAACTTGTATTTTTTTTTAAGCTTTGAGTAAATATTACATCAAATTAAACAAGGAAACTTACTTTTTCAAATGAGAACAGTTCTGTCATTTAGCATGCATAAAACTGATTGTAAAAAAAAATTATAATCCAGAACTAATTTTATTTATATCTAAACATTTTTTGTTAGTTCTGTAACTTACAACTTCTATCACCTCTGGAGAATACTGGTCATATATACAATTTTTTCTGTCTCTATATAATTTCTCATAACAAATATAATTTCTGTAACAACTCATGCATGTTACAACTATTCTGGCCTCCTCTATTCAGAACACATTTGTTTTACTCATTGTATCTGCAGATTATGTTGCAGGCAACAGGCTTTGGATTGTTTCCAGCTAACCCAAAAACCTGTAGCCTGTCTTGGAAAGAGAAAAAAATCTCTCATTCTCACCTTCTGCTCATGGTGACCACAAATTTCAAACGACTCAATTGAAGTCCATTGATTCAACCTGACAGCTACTTCAGGCACTAAGCTCAGGTTGTGCTGCTTCACACCGCATGTGAAACCCGAAGCTCAGCTCCTAAATTTGGGACCTTAAATGTCAGCTCAAATGAAGTGTCTGCTGTTCCACTCCACTGTGAGTTTTAGAGGTTGAGAGGAGACGAGAAAATGAAGGGCCGGTGGCAGGAACACAGCCCTTAACCATCATTCAGACAGATGGATGTGAGTGACCTGCCTTGAGAAGCTAGGGCACAGTAACACCCCGATACTAGAGCTCAAATCAGTCAGAGCCTTGTCTGAAGTTACTGAGGGCCAATTGAGATTGTTCCGTCTGGTGTTGATGTTTAAAGACAGGGAGTTTTAGAAAGGTGACATGCCATCATTTGGTAAACACTTGAGAATGCCACAGCTGGGGTTATTTGCAATGTTAGTTAAACAAATTTGCATGGTTTGAAAATTCAAGGTGTCTTTGGGTTTCTCAATTCGAGACCCTGCGGCTGAAGTGCCATAAATAGACATTTTATGTTGCATGTGAAGTGCCTGTCCAATTCAAGCAGTTGTATTTGTGTAGTACTTGAGTGATGTCAAGTATGCAAGATATTTTCCACTTCCACCATGTGTTAGTAAAGATTTTTCCTTGAGAGCTGAATATTTTGTAAATTCTGTGCAGAAACCATATTAATATAATAATTTTTGAAGCTGTTGTCATTATTATGTGCATCTGAGTCTAGAAATGCGTCACACTTTCAGCACAAGTACTTATCGATAGCATTGAGGGTAAAGAAATATTTTTCATTTCTGTTCAGTAGTTCAATCAGCAGCATTTGTGTCAGTGTTAGCACAAAAAATGATTTGACTTCCCTTGGTTCCTTAGAGCTGCATTATATAACTTTATGTGGTTAAAAATGAACAAAAATCAATTATTCTGCAAGTACATAAGAGATCAAATTTAAAAACTGTCTCCTTACCTTGCGGCGATTTGCAGTGGTAATCTTATAATAATGATTTATAATTTGAGCTGTCGGGTCCGATTTTGGAAATGTCAGTTTAACATCATTCGTCTTTGCGTGTTTGCATCAAGTCCGTAAACAGAGAGAAGACCCGGCTACTATGTCGTGTGTGGGTGGAGTGTTTATAGCTTGTGCTTACAACTGTTGCGTAGAATTTAAACTAGCCATCTCAATGGCTGCTTTTAATCCGTAAACTACTAAATGGCAATCATTATTGACATCTGGGCAATCACCTGTTGTCAAAACCAAGAAACCTGGAACTGCAAAGAGCCTGCAGTTAAAATGAAAAAGCAACATAGCCTGTGCTAAAACGATAGTTAATATCATCATGGCTTTTGAGAAGTGGCAACAACTCCGAGAGCTGAAGGGATTAAATACTGAGGCAGAGATGTTTCTTTTCCTGCTGAACAGGTAAGACTTTTCAGTGGCTCAGTATGTAGCTAGCTTTCATTAGAGCACTTTGATTTATTTAGATCGAAATTTACTTACTAGGCATCAAGTTTCCATTGTTGTTGTTTTTTCCTGTTATTTTTTGCAAGCTATGGAAGAGAGCAGTTCTGCTCTGTGATCCGTGTGATCTGATCTGACTGAGAAATCGTTAGACCTTAACTTCAGTAAAGTGATTTATTTTACAAAACATTTACATTTTTATTTGGTCAGAACAAAAGCGGCAGATATAATAATTGTTCAGTAGGAAGTACGTCTTACAGTTCTGTGCATGTAGAATGAAACATGCACTCTGATGTGGTGATCACAAATTCATCCACGCACAGGAGCAGTGCCGAAGTACAACCAACATAAAAAAATAACTCCGCAAGTAACTTGCAATTTTCTGTTTCAGAGATGGTGATAGAAAGGCAACAGTTCCGTACTGCAGCTTTTGAAATGGAGGTTACAGTAAGTATGTTCAATGGAAGTGAATAGGTCCAATTTTTGAAGGATTTAAAAGCAAATGTGTACACTTGCTTTCTTGCTTTCTTATATATTATTTGAGCTGTTTTTATGCTGTTGTATTAGCGTTAAAGTCATGTGGGAAAGATCATATTTATTGAGAGTTGAATGCCTATGATTGTCATCACAAAGTCATAATTATGATTGGGAAACTTGGGATTTTTTTAAGCCTGAGTTTATGAGTTGAGGCATGCCAGTACGAAAACATGTCAGACACAATGAATGCACAATATGCATTAATGGTAAATTTGTTTTTCATTTTTTCATTTACAATAAATCTGTATTCAAGTTGCATGTACAAAATCCCATAGTATTTTAGTTACCCAGTTACGATATACAACAATTCAAACACCTTCATAAATTGAGAGAAAACATAAAGAGCAAAAACACACCTGACACCTGATGCACCTTCTTTATTCCTGATATTGCATATTTTATGAATTGCCATTACATTGCCATATTGCTTGGACCAACGTGATTTGAATGCAACCCTAACCCTGTTGTCATTATTTGTAGTTGAACTAGTAAAAATGAAAAGTCCGTTTTAGAATTAGCTATATGTTGTCAAAATTAAACAAAGTTAAATTTGATATAATTTTCCACAGAAAAGGTTAGTAAGCATTTTTTTTTCATTAAAGCCATGTTAACATTGTTTATGATTTGTGTTTGTGCTATTGACAGTTTTTCTGAATTAGCTCAATTTACCCCCATTGTAAGTAGAGTTGCAAAAAGGTGGAAAATTTCCAGTAAATTTAGGAAATATTCAAGAAATTTTGGAAACTTTCCAGGATTTTTTGGGGGAATATTCCAGGAATTTTTGGAAAGTTTCCGGAAATTTACCGAAAATGTTCCACCCTTTGCAACTCTAATTTTAAGTGCCTCATTATAACTCAGCATGTTGTGGTAGTAAATTGACCTTAACTTGGAATATTCCTTCAGTTCCACACAAAACTCTTAAGTATGGAAAAACTGCTTTTGAATATAAACATGCAATATATGCCTCTGGTTTAGCTTAAGGGATCTCCCTCAAACAAGCTCCCATCAACATTAAAACAGATGTACTTTGGGACCCCCTTTACCTTTCTGCATCACAGCCATTCTCATTCAGTACATCAGCACCATCTTCAGTTCGGCCACAACATCCCCAACGTCCTATATGCTGCCAGAGCTAAGATACTTGAAATTTGACTTTGACCACAAATCATTTTTAATGAATCCCTCTGCTCCTCTTGCAAAAGACTCTCCTGCTTCCAGCCTCAGTTACTTACAAGCGATGGAAGGGGATAAAATAGAGCCATGCTGCTTCTGTGCTTTGCGCAACAAACTATTTTTGGTCACAAAGAAATAATCTTTATGAGAAACCATCTCCAAGGAAGCAGGAACATATTGCATTTGACTTAGTTTGTTTTACTTGACAGAATTTAAATCGATCCGCTAAAGAAATGTGAAATTTATTAGTTAACTGTTGATTTATCTGTAATCACTGACAATGTAATTAACACTGTGCCCAAAGTATTATTAAATGGCAGACATTACTCAGGATAGTGCTCTTTATACCATTTATGTATTGTATCTTTTATCATTTTTATTACATTATATTTTTATGAGTTATAATGTTTTTTTAAATTATATTAGTTTATACTTTTATAAATGAATCAATGACTCAACCATTTACAAGTTTGCATTTTGTTACAGCATTTTTTCCTCAGTTGTTCTAGGGATCTGTGAGAAGGCAAAAGAACCAAAATAAAAGTGGTATATATACATAAATTGCATAGTAACTCATAGCTAACTTGGACAGTAAAATTATAATGTGAGTATAATGTTAAATTAAATGTTAAAATGTTAAACTATAAAGAAGTCAAATGTTCAACTATTTTACGATTTTTTCATCATGTATGGTAAGGTAAATGTTTGCAGTAAAAAAAATTCACAGTGTACAGTAGCTGACTGTTCAGTTATTATTAGTATTAAAATACAATAACAAAACAGTACAGTGCAATAATACTTTTGTACAGTACTAATATCATATTCATAAAATCTAAAAATAACAGTAAATATTTAAAAATATATTTATAGCAAAAAGTCCCGCTGACTTTTCTCATACTGTGCTTATTTGAACATTGGGTATTATAAGTTATCATTCAAGCATAACATATTTGAATTCAAGTATACAGCATCCATTGGAGTGGAACATTTTCCACCATTTCACGTTTACGCACATAAACCTTCCTCATAGCCATGCAAAGCACTCCGCTGCAAATTTGGAGCAAATAAGAGCACAAACCGACCGTGAAAAGGGAGAGAGAACGAGAAAGACAGCGAAAACGTCCTGTATTAGGAAGATCTCACAGCATTGATGGATAAGGCATTCATTTAAAAGTCATTTTGAAGTCTTCATCATGCACAATGGGTTTTTGCGGCGCTTTGCAGCTTGTTACTAATTCTGAACGTAGGCAAAGGCACATTCATCTTCAGGTGCGGAAAGTGGGGGCCACTCATTTATACAGGGGAAGGAGTTAAGCATAGTCTCCACTGGGAGATGAAACACCTACCTGCCCTGATGTCATCATTCACCAATGCCTAATAGCTCAGAAAAGGGGTCATTATTAATCAGGGACGACCTTTCATCTCGGTTCTCTGCATGATGTATTGCATGAATGTAGACACTGCCTGCTTAATAAGAGCTTTTAGATATTAGGGTTATCATTTTTTTTCACTTCTCATTACAGTAGATACGAAATACAACCTTTTGGGGTATGTACTGAGGCATAGGAGACAAAATAACTATTGCTTGGTAATTGCCGATAAATTATTTAAAGACTCTGACCTTCATCTAAACTCCACTATCATCTCAGAATAGGTCAGTTTTTTCCTCCTTGCAGCACTTCCTCACCTCTTCCTTTTTTCAAGCATCTAGTATAAGCCTTAAAACATGTAGTCGGCACATTACAAGGGAAAATGATCTCTTGTTCTCCGTATTCTCCTCCATTCCCTCTCTTCACATTGGCTTGGTCTGAGCAGAATTCTTTATTATTGTTGCATTAGGGCAGAAAAGATGGGAGTTAGCGAGATGGGTTTTTCTGGTCGTCTTCTCCAGATCACAGTGTAATGTGCTAATGGATTCCACAGCAGCTCAGACGGCTCTGTGAGTGGGCAGGAACTCTGTTACTATAAATCCATTGCCTTCAAGCCTTTGATCTCCCAGCAGTGCATGAAACACTTTTGAATTACAGTGTCTGTTGTCTGCACAACTGTGTAGCATCAACAAGTCTCATTTGATCTACACTTCCAGAGCATTATAAGAATATCATACTGAAATATGAAGCTAAAATATAGTGTTTGTCTTTTACAGCACCCTCATCAGTGACATCTCTGTGGCGGCATCTCAACTGAATTTAAGGAGTGTCTTGAAAGGAGAAATGCTGTAGCTGTTGTGGGATATCTCAAGCAATGCAAAAGATAGCCGATAAAAACAGCTAGCTTTTGGTTATTTCTTTTTTCTACATGATATGACTGATTTATTCATCTAATAAGATGCAAATAATACAATATACCTACTTGTATTGATGTATGTATCTTGTTATGTATATATAATTACAGTGTCACAGTTTCCACAAGAATATCAGTCAGCATATTAGAATAACGGGTGACGAAAATTCAGCTTTGCCATCACAGGAATATATTACATTTTAAATTATATTTTAAAATAGAAAATTGTTATTTTAAGTTGATTATTAGTTGATATAACATATTATACGTTTTTTTATAATGCATTATGCATTCATTATAATGCCTTAAGAATACCCTTATAATGTATTATAAATACGGGCTTCATAGAAAGTGTTACCTTATTTTTTATCTAATTGATGCAGCGTTGGTGAGGATAAGAGACTTCTCTCAAAAATATTTTAAAAACTTACACAACATATTGTGCACTTGAGGAACTTCATTACATATTTCAAGTGCTTCAGAGTCTTTTCTTTAATGAGGTTACTGAAGGAACCATTGACACTATTTAGAGGTCTGGCAGTAATGCAGTTCCTCAGAGGACTGTCCTCTTTGAGAGGGTGCCTGGGGTTTCTCCAGAAGGTTCTGCTGCTGTGGCGGTCTAAGAAACCAAAATGGTGCTTTTAATGTCTTTTCAGTTTTATTGTGTTTCAGAGGTAGATGTAGGGACACATTCTTGCCTCAAATGGGCAGTTTGGTCATTGTGTGGAATTTATAGTACATGCAGGTCTTGATTAAATGCATATTGTTCGTGTTAGATTGTCAGCTCTAGTTATTTGTTTGAACTTTTAGGTCCAGAAATTGGCTGTGGAGCTCATGAGTAACAGCAATTTACCTTGTTTTGATCTTGTAAAAAAGAATCCGAACAAATGATTGCAAGTGCATGTTGTTGAGAGATCCAAGGATTTGTCTATTCTGAGGAGCTTTCAAAGTTTCATGTAGCTCTAATTGTGTAAATTAATACTTTGAGACACGTGTACATCAAACACAATCTAAAATTGAAAAACAGACACATTTAATCTTCAGGCTTTGTAAGCCTCTGATAACAAAGAGGAGACAAAATAGACATCCTATTCTCATGGAAATGAGAACATGAAGTGCCTCCACTGAGAAGTGTTTGGTTTTTTTTCTCACAGGCTGCTGTTGAAAAAAATTGAAAAGTGTATATACTTTACCACCTAATACTAAACATTATAAATAGTTGAAGTGAAAGTGTGTGTGTGTGTGTGTGTGTCTTTCTTAAGGCCCCGATACGTAAACAAAGTCAAGACAAAATGAATTTTTTGAAAAGTTTTTGAAAAGTTTGCTCCACTCTGTCCTTTTTGACATGGAAATCTCCGGTTTATTTCCTCTGTTGAGTCTGTCAAGGTCAGAAGTTAGAGTGTAATTCTAATCGAAAACAACACTGACACCGTTTTTTTTTTTTTTCGTTTTTTTTTTCATGTTTAACATTGTAAAGCTCTTTGGTTTAAAGTGATCTGTTGTATAAAGTGCTATATGTGACCCTGGACCACAAAACCAGTCATAAGTAGCAAATGTATATTTGTAGCAATAGCCAAAAATACATTGTATGGATCAAAATGATCGATTTTTCTTTTATGCCAAAAATCCATGTTAAAATAATGTTCCATGAAGATATTTTGTAAATTTCCTACCATAAATATATCAAAACTTAATTTTTGATTAGTAATATGCATGGCTAAGGACTTCATTTGGACAACTTTAAAGGCGATTTTCTCAATATTTTGATTTTTTTTTTTTTTACACCCTCAGATTCCAAATTTTCAAATAGTTATCTCAGCCAAATATCTTGTACATATTAGTCTTTATTAGACTTTGCCCAACAAATTCATCATAAAAAAGCCCTGTTTTCCCATCTTATTGTGTTTCCTCTGTGCTGTTAGATAGAGATCCTGTTTGTTCCCCTTTCAAAGTGTCTATCCTTTTAGCTGGTCAACTACAGCGGGACAAATGAAGGGCATCCAGTGGTCTGGCAGAGCTTTGATCAGCTCTGCCCCCCACCCCCACCACCCCGCCAGACATATACAGAGATACTGTTTTTTTTTTTATTATTTCACTTGCATTTTGATCAATACCCTCAGCTATTGTGTAATGTAAAGAATCAGAGAAATCAAGCACATACCATGTATTGATTATTCCCTAAATAATAGGAACAAAATTGCTATCTTTTTGTGGATTCCACATATTGAGTCTGTACTTCAACTCATCCAACCAGAGATTGACTCTTGATGTTGAATCATGATATGTCAAAGAGTATTGATTCAGACACATACAGCAAATCTCCCTCCGCACTTCAATCGCTGCCCAGAGGGTAAAAACAGAAGGTGCAAAGGATAAATGAATAGCTGCAAATCTCTCCCTCTCTGTGCTTAACTCTGCTCCTCTTTCTCTTCTTTTTGAATGAGATCGTATCACTCATTTGACATTCTCATTTTGAGGAGACTCGTGAAGTATATCTTGACCTACTGCCGTCCCTTCACAAGGTTTCTGCTTAACCCTAAGGTCATGCCTCTCCACTCCACAACACCATATGCATGTTTATCCAGCACAACCCACCAGGACTCTCCTCAACACATATTTGTGTGTTACTTCATTTGAGGATAAAATGGTAGTACAAATCTCTACATGAGGAAAAACCAGATGAGTTGTGTCCTACTGATTGCAATCAAATACATCCTTGACCCCTGCCCTTGAGATGGCCACTCTCATAATAAACTCCTCTTGTCTTTTGATATTGAAATCCCATCCAGTTTCGCATCTCGATATTATTAGTTATGGAACAATGCACAGCCAGAATTACACAGACAAGAGTTTAAATACATTTTTATTTAATTTATTTTATTTTATTTTATTACCGCAGCATTCTTGTTTGCATGACTTCGGTTTAAAAACTAAAATGAGATTTTAAGCTTATAAAACTTTTTTTTTAATTAAATGGTTAAATGGATATTTTATTTTATTTTATTTTTATTCCACAACTTTATTTGTGAGATTTTGATTTCATAAACTCAAGAGGAGGTTTTAAAATATTTGCATAACTCCTGTGGTTATTTAGTTAAAACATTTTTATTTTATTTTATTACCCAGCATTCTTGTTTGCATGATTTTGCTTTAAAAACTAATATGGCCACTCTCATCATGAACTCCTCTTTTGATATTGAAACATCTAATTTTATATTGATTTTTTTATTTATATGTATATTTTTATTTCATTTTATTATTTTGCTACAGCAATCTTGTTTGCATGATTTTGCTTTAAAAACCAAGAGGAGATTTTTAAGATGTTTCTGTGGTTATTTAGTAAAAACACAGAGGCAGCTTTATTGAGGCCAATAGCTCTACCACGACATGAGTTATTCAGATGCTACTATAACTGTCAGCAATAGTGTCAAATAGTCTCTGGGTTCTGTTCTTATGAAAACATACCCACCTTGCGGTACAGTTAAATGTTGCCAGTAAACCAATGCTGTTGACTGATTATTTGGAGCTGTGTTTTTTCCACTGGTCACATTTGTGCCCACATATGTGTGTGTTTTCCAATGAATCCTCTCCTGTCTTTCTGACATCCTCCTGTCTTTCTCCTTCTGCTGACAGAGTTCATCAGTACAATACCTTACTCCTGGGCAATCCAGATGGGACAGGAATGGAAGGGCGCTACTCTGCACCTTAGGTTGTGATAATTGAAGCGACAGCAGGGGCCTCGGGGATGTTGCTTGACAGCTGCATAGATTCGAGAGGGATGTAAATTGCCTTTGAACATGGCAGGCGGAGCGTCATTTGCACAGGTCAGCTGTGATGCCAGGAGCCTCTTACCTTTTCCTCCTCAGTGGGTTAGTGGTTTTAATTAACCCCCTGGCACCCTTTGCATTCCTAACACATGGGCAGGAACGCTTTACAGACCTTACGTATCCCACAATGCTGCTCCAGCACAACAGATTGTTGAGGAAGCTACTAAGAAACTGTGGCTTATAAAACTACAAGGTACTGATCATTTAAAGTAGATCAAGCTTACTTTTAAAAAATGTATGAGTTTCTAACAAAAAGGGCTAACTACATTGAAGCTAATTTAGTAAAAAATATATTAACTATGATAATTTATTTTGAAAGTTATTAGTACTTTAATTCAGCAAGGATGCAATATTTCTATTTCAAATAAATGCTGTTCTTTTGAACTTTCTGTTCATCAAAGTATCCCAAAAAGTGTATCAAATATTGATAATGATAAGAAATGTTTCTTGACCACCAAATCAGTACATTAGAATGATTTCTGAAGGATAATGTGACACTGGAGACTGGTGTAATGACTGCTGAAAATTCAGCTTTGCATTACATTTTAAAATATATTAACAGCGATTTACCATATTTTAGATCAAATAAATGCTGTCTTTTGTAAGCACGAGAGACTTCTATTAAAAACATTTAGATTTTTTACTGTTCCCAAACTTGGTCATGTATAATTCAGCAGATTTTATGTGCAACATTAAAAAGATGTCCTAAAAAATAACATCTTTGACACTCTTAAACTTTATAGACTGCAAAAAAGACTCATGGAGAAGGGAGGGCATAGATCTAATTCAGTGAAATCGCTTACAGCACCTTTCAGAGTTCATAAATTACTCTTCTTAAGCTTTGATCATGCCAAAAAATATTTTTCAGGCTGGTTTAGTGCTTAAGCACATTCAAGAGTAAACGATATAACTCAAAATGTCTGTGTAGGGAGTTCCAGAAATACAACTGAGTGATTTCTTTTTAAACAGTTTCTTTTAAAGGAACTGTCAGAATGAACTGATGCTCTAAAATGATTATAGCTGTTTTGGAGAAAGACTCAAAAGACATTTTAGGAGAGTGTGTTTGATATTTACCTCAGCTCGCTCTGTTGAATGGCAATGTGCGCAATACAACGTGACACAGCAATGTAGCGATTGATTGTTTTCAACTACTAGTCCACTGGCAAAAAAAAATACTTTTCTTTGTCAACATGTATCGCTGTTTGCTGTGCTGTTGCACATTTGACAAATACAATTTTTACTTTTCCAAAGTAAAGCTTTTGAATCATTGCATATGAATACTGGAGATGCTACACTATTTTGAAAAAAGCTGAGCTAGTGGCACGCTACCAAGTTAGCATTTAGTTTTGTTACTCCCTGATAGTTAATCATTATTCTCGATATTTCTACCATTGTAGGCATTTTTAAGATATTCAGCTTTGCACAAAGTCAGCAAAGCTTCAACCTCCAGACACTTATCCGGTTTATATGGATGTTCATTTGCATGATGTTGTCATACTTCTGCATATTCACAGTGTAGCCCTTGACATTGCTGAGGATGATTTAGTCAAAGAGGCAGTGAAGGGGGCTTGTTGTGATTTCATTGTAAGGCAATGCCTCTTCGCGGAGCAGATTTAGGTCAGTTTGGCTCGAGCACCTGCTGGAGAAGTAAAAATTGATCCTCATCACAATGCCCTCCCCCTAAGCTAGAGCTGAGTAAATAATCAGGCCAGTGCTATAAATGTGATCACTATTCGCTGGCTGCAGTGAGACGGTTTTGTGTCTTTTTCCCCCACATACGTGTCAAACTAAAATACTAGACCCAAACAAACATTTGACATTTTGAAATGTGCCGCTGTCATGGTCAGAGTTGCGACTGACATTCAGAGACTTGCACCTGCACGTGTTTCCATCCCAGTGTTGAACAGTCAGCTGGTCTGTTGGCGGTAGGAGGCAGATGGAGCAGAAATAGCCAGCGGGTTAGCAACATGACGGGTGCAAACCATCATGAGGTGCTAAACAGAAGCATTTGGTCAAGTACAGCAATGCTGCCCTGAGGCTGGAAAGAGATGTAGAGGACAGCCATGTTATGAAGATGATGACAGACTCGCTTGAGACCGTTTGACCATCTCACGGCCAGTTCGTATGTATTTTAAGGTGGCTAATTCGTACAAATTCATACAACCTCAGTCATACGATTTTGTATGATTTCTGTGACTGTCAAGTTTAGGGGCGGGGTTAGGTGTCACCTTATAAAATACGTACGATTTTTCACAAATCATATGATTTCCTATGAATTTGCCACCTTATAAAATATACGTACGATTTTTCACAAATCATATGAATTATGAGGCTAATATGAATTTTCCCCCTTTGTCAAAAATGTACAAATTGCCGTGAGATTGGGTTCCAGCCGTCATGACAAATGCGACTGCATGGGATCTATCAGTTACAAGCTGAATTCGAACCACCATATAATCGATTTAGAGATCATAATACATAATAAATGTGCATATATGCATATCCTAACAATGGTTCATAGTTTGGCGTACTGTAATTTATTCGTAACACATTCATTGTGTTTCATATGTGACCTCAGTCATTATGGAGGTATTGTGTGATAAATAAAGGCTCATCAGCAAACCTCTAACAAAACTGACATGGGCTTTACTCAAGAGCCTCAGAATTCAAAGGAACTGATTGCTTATTGAATAATACAGACAAAGGGTCATGCTGAAATCTGTTAGGTCTTATAGTTTTCAAACAATAGAATGAACAGTCCCCAAAATGGGATTTTTAACAAACTCCCAGTTTATTTGTAATATCTATTGTGCTTTTGTGTATTTTTTGGTCGTATATTTGACGAAAACGAGAAAAAACATGTTTGTATACGGATAGAAAGCAGTTCGCAGTGAAAGACGACTTGTATAGAAGGGTCTGACAACAATGCTTGGTTTGCAGATACCGTATGTAGTTCGGCCAACACTATAAATATCATGTGAATACATCACGGGGAAAGAGGAACAACATGCAGTGAAAATATAGTGATTTTGGTTGCTAGGAAACTGACAAACGGAGCTCTTTTACACTAATGCCAAGCACAGCTGCATATTATCAGGGGCTTTCAGATTGGACTATTTTCAATTGTAATGGGGAGACGATATTAATTCAGTCAATTTCTGGCAAATGTTCATGATGTTGCAGTGCACCTCATTTAAAAAAAGTCGGATGAGGGCAAACCAGCCATTACGTCTCATTCCGGATGTAACAATATGAAGAATGCAATGCCATCTATGTGTTCAAAACCTTTTATTGCATTAGGGATGGTAATTTGCTCATTATCAAGGCTGAGCTGTCCTAATTGATTAACAGCACACCTCATGAGGGAAACTACTGTATCTGATTACAATATTCCCAAACAAAACAAAGATTCTTGTTCAAAATATGTGTAGACCTTTCCTGGTTTTACTCCTATGCCCGTCAAGTGAGGTTGGAAATATTATAATTTTGAGTTCTGAGCATATGAAGGGCTATGCAAAGTTGTATTTAAAGAGGAAAACTCAAAATCCACGATGATACACATGTTGCAGAGCTGTGACTTTGTGAGGGGCACGTCAGTGATATATAATATAGATGCTATACTATATCCATAATTTATATAGAGATCAGTAAGTAGAAAACAAGTTTGGAGTGAATGGAATTAATGATTTGTCACATTATTTTAATTTTACATGTTGTGCTTCAGTCATTTTAAATGTGTGATGTATGGAACAGCATATAGACAACAAGTGTATCCCTCAACTATTTTCATTATGAAAACTAAACATTTTTGTTGAATACCATGTGTAAATAAGTGATGAATAATTTTCATGATTTTGAATTCAGATGTAGTTATTTGGGTTTCTTGTTCACAATATAATTATTTTCTGGGTAACATTTTAGATTAGGGAACACTATTCACTTTTAACTACTGTAGTTGCTTATTAGCATGCATATTAATGGCAAATTGGATGCTTATAAAGCACATACTAATTCCTTATTCTGCATGTTCTAGATCCCTTAACTTACTCTATACCTAAACATAACTACAACTACCTTATTTACTGTCAATAAGCAGCAAATTAGTTAATAGTGAATATGTGTTTGCTAATTTAAAGTGTTACCATTTTGTGTTGTTTAGGCTACACGTTATATTTCCAACTTGAAGGTAAGGTTAGTCACATGACTGATTCTGTATGGCAAAAAAAAAAAACACTTCTGAATAGTGCAAAATCAAGCATGCTGGAATGATTCATGTCAGTCTCGTTCAGTTGCTATAGTTTGTGGTTTTGAGTTTTGCCTTTTAAATGAACTTCAAAGTTCATATTAAATCAACATCTATAGATTTTCAGTAGGCTCCTATGCCCATTTGCTTCTTTGTTTTGGGTGTATTTTGGGGTTGTTTTTTTTAGTAAATATTGACAGCTGTGGTGAGTCAGGGTATCCCTAAGGCAGTGTGACCCAGTGTCGCCACTCATCTGCGCTACACATGCTTACACTAATGTAGGGAAGCTCTTAGCACCATCTAAAGTGCTTTTGCTTTGACTATCAAAAGAGTACTGGAGTCTGCTTTGAAAAGTCCAAAATAAGACATTAAAGTGCTTTTGAAATGTTTTATGAATACAAATTATTTTATAGTTTTATTGTTCATTTTAAAGCTAGGTCTGAAAGAGAACATTCAATAGTACTTTGTGTTTGTGTTGTATTCAGGGAGGTGCATTGTGCATTAAGGGGCTGTAAAGCAAAATGCTTTATACATATGCCTCATAACAATGTTTATGATGAATTTCTTAATTTTGAAAACACCATGTTGTCTAATATGCTTTTCTCACATATAATTGGGTGTTTATATTTGAAAATATATATCTGCCTTTAAATGTAGGGAAAGGAGTCCCTCATAAAGATATCATCATATTTAAGATATTAAATAGAATTGCTCTTAGGGATTTTTTTCAATATATCTCTGGCAGTATTTTAATGTAGTGACTGCACTGAAATGGCAGAATGCTTTGATAAAAAATGAAAATGATGCATTTGATTACATTTCCAATAACAAGTCGGATACATTGGCAGTTTTTCAAATAACAAATATACAGCGAACAGAATATTAGCTTTTCAGAGTTCCAAGAGACTTCAACAAAATAGCTCCAAGCATTCTCTTTTATGCAAAAGATTAAGGTCTAGAGTGGCTAAAACCCATCAGAGAGTTATAAGACTGAATGGTTTTACATGTATTATCAGCAATCAAACAAACCAACTTTGCAAAAAAAACAGACAAAGCTGATAAAGAAACTCATTAACTGTAATATTTAAAGGGGTCATATTGTTTTACTAAAAAATAACAATATTTTGTGTATTTTGTGTATTTGGTGTAATGAAATGTGTTTATGCGGTTTAAGGTTCAAAAAACACATTATTTTCCACATACTGTACATTATTGTTTCTCCTCTATGCCCCGCCTTTCTGAAACGCGTAAATTTTTACAAAGCTCATCGGTCTGAAAAGCGAGGTGTGCTCTGATTGGCCAGCTATCCAGTGCATTGTGATTGGCCAAATACCTCAAGCGTGTGATGGAAATGTTACGCCCCTTGCCATACTTCATCGTAAGCCTGGTGTTTCTACCCTTTCAGCAGCAGATTTGGCAGTGAATCCAACCACGGCTTTGTTGTGTGTCCAAACAAGCAGGGCTGTTGTCGGTGGTGAGTGTTGGCAAGCCTCGAATGTGTGTATAAGGCCTTAAGAAGAGAGTTAGAAGTATCTGGTGTGGCAGTACGGTACGTTTCTCATGTGCACATGGACAATGAAAAAGAAGAAAAGGCTATTGAGTACCTGGCATGAGCAAAAACTGGTGGCATAGCTCATTACTGGGCAATATTTGTGTTTTTCTGCTATTAGCCTGGAACTGTGCCTGTGCTCATTCCTTCACATGCAGATTAACACTGACCACTGTGTTATTTGCCTCATTCATATACTGATTGATCTAGCATTATACAGTACAGAATACCTGGTGCTATTTCAGTTTACACCAAGGCCAAAGATGTATGGTTACATCAAATAGACAAAAATCTAATTTATTTATTATGATTAAGCAAGAAAATCTGACCTTTTGTGAAAAATAGTTCACATGCTCAGTGTCACAAATTTGCCTAAAATGCTTTAATATTTCATATTCATATTCGTTTTAAGTCTTTGCTTTAAATCATAACACTTGGTTTCCAGGTATTTCTCGTTTTAAATTTGATTTTGAAATCCAGATGAATATTTTTTTTCCAGACTTCAAGTTTATTGTTTATTTTATATATACTGTTTGAAAGTTTGGGGTCAGTAGTTTTTTTTTATTATTATTATTAATACGTTTCTTAATCAAGGATGCATTAAATTGACCAAACGTGCAGTAAAGATATTTATGTTACAGAAGATATTTCAAGTAAATGCAGCCTCTTTTAAACATGCTATTCATCAAAGAAACCTTAAAAATATGACACTTTCCAAAACTGATTTCAAATTTGTCGATAATAGTACATTTTTCTTGTGCACCAAATCAGCATATTAGAATGATTTCTGAAAGATCGTGATACTGACTGGAGAAATGGCTTATGAAAATTCAACTTTGCCAACACAGGAATAAATCACATTTTCAAGTTTTTTCAATTCAATTCAAGTTTATTTGTATAAGTGATAAGTTTATTTAGCTCTTCCTGTCCTATAGTTGTAAAGCACTGCAGTTTATCTTTTGGTGCGATGAATGAAGCTGAAATATTATACGCTGTAGAATCTACATTTGTTATTGTATTTCTGATGTTATCTATTTTAAATTATTATTAATATTTTAAACATTTTAAAATATATTAAGATAGAAAGTAATAGTATTTCACAATATTATTGTTTTTACTGTATTTTTGATTAAATAAACGAAGCCGTGATGAGCAAGAGACTCCAAACTTTTGAATGCTTTTTTTTCTATTTGCATATCCGGTACCCAAGGATTAACCCAGGTCTGAGTAAAACTTCTCTACATACATTTCTTGTATACAGTATCATTAATAAAGCACTGTTTCCATCACTGGAATTCACTGAGAGTAACAGATGCATTCCAAGCCAGAAACATTTTGAAATGAAGTCCATGGTGTATCTCAGCACTGCTGGAGATTTCCCTACAACAGCTTGATTTGGAAGCTGAACAAGTGTGTCATTATTTTAGTTCGAAGATTTCCTTCTGTGCTCTCTGTCAAGAGTTCTTTCAAGGTTTGTTTTGTTTTGTGCTGATCCAGTGGGCATTGCTGTGGTGACGTGGTTAATGCTGAAGCAGGTCATGATCTATGCAAACTCTCCTTCAGTGAAACATGTTCCATTGACTGATTCTGCCGTTTGTGTAATATCATGCTGACTCAAGGTCCTCCTGAGCAATCAATCTCACAAATGGAGAAAAAGCTGAAGCACTGAATGTGTTTGTTCAGTTTCTCAGTAGGTACTCGTAGCCTAATGCCAAGACATAGCCTATACTTATCAGTACCTTTTTATAGCGGCTTACTGCAACCAAGGTCGGCCAGAATAGGGATTTTGGGATTGGAGATTTGAGTAGAGTCTCATCTATTTTTAATGTGGATGGCAGGCATGTGTAAACATCCTCTTCTGTCACATTTTGTTTAGCTACTGTACTCAATTTTGTTGTCATATGATATGTGATATGATTATTTTAAGTAGTTTCTGTACATTTAATTTCCTGATATTTCATCAGAGCAAAAGCCAGTGCTGGTAGTTTTATCATCTTTATCCATGTCTAAGACATTCTTCACTGTCTCTAGATGACCTTTGCGTTTGTAACAGAGAATGTATCACTGTTGTGTTTTGTAGTTTATGTAATGTAGAGTCTGTGTCCTGGACATTTTAAAGTGCCCCATTATGGTTTTTTGAAAATTACCTATCATGCAGTGTGTAACACAGCTCTAAGTGAATGAAAACATCCTGCAAAGTTTTAAATCTGAAAGTGCACCGTGTATAAAGTTATTGTCTCTGAAAAGAAAGAGTCAACTCTGAATCATTGAAACGAGTCGTTTTTAAAACGAATCCCAAGCTGTTTCATGTTGACGTCAACATGAAACATTAGCATATTGGGGGTCAAAACTTGACCATCAGTCGATTATTGGGGGTCGATTTTCGCGTTGGTCTGAATGAAAATGCAAATTCATTCTTTGCCACTAGAACTTAGACGATTTCTTTTGGAGCGGTAAAATAGCTGTTTTCCCGGTAACGGCTGTAAACAAAGCAGCAATGCGCTCACAAACGCTGCTTTTATTATGAAATGGAAATGAAATTGACCAATCGGACCAATCACCGCAAAGGAGGGGTTTGGAAAAATAAATCATTGAACGAATCGTTTGGGAGTCGTTGGCCAAATAAGGTAGAAATAGATGCATATTATAAGACAATGAAAGTGTTTTTTTACCTTGCATGCATGTCAACAAAGCCAAAATATGAACCTTTCATAACCCATAATAGGGGCACTTTAACAAAATCGTCTTCCTTACCAATTTTTTCCATTTTCTTTAACCAGATTCCCGGATTGCATTGTTACCATTGCTGTCAAATGCTTTATAAATCCATGAAAGATTGCTTCATTGCAAGTATTATTCTTAATTTGCCTCTTATAGTTTTTTCACAGCCCTTTCCAGCAACTCAAGCTATATTTGTCACCATTTATATGAGAGAGCAGACACAGAGCAGATAGGTAATTACTGTAAATGTAGATCCTTAGTTTAACTTTTCCCCTGATGATTACAACTTACACTTCATTCTCTAGCCCTTTCTTTCTTTCTTTCTTTCTTTCTTTCTCAGTGACAACTGTAATTCTTCTCCAGCACAAAAGGAACTAATATATATAGGTTGGGGTAGGTAAGATTTTTATTCATTTATTTATTTATTTTTTCTCAAAAAGAAGTATCTTATGCTCACCAAGGCTGCATTTATTTGATCAAAAATACAGTAATAACATTAATACTGTGAAATATTATTACAATTTGAAATTACTGTTTTATATTTTAATATATTTTAAAATGTAATTTATTCCTGTGATAGTAAAGTTGTATTTTCAGGTTTGATTTTGAGTTCAAAAAGAATTTCTTATTATTGAAAATGTTGAAAACAGTTGTGCTGCTTGGTTTATGCAGATTTTTTTAATATTTGTGTCAGGTTGTCAACATGTTGAACATGTCTCTGATAACATCTGCTGTAGCTGGGCTGTGATGCAACATTGTGCTTTATTTGAAGCTATATAGAATATGGGTGATTTCTGTAACTCTTCCTACACTTAGCAGAATAGCTCTGAAGCAGTGTGCGCCAGTTAATTCTATGTAATTGTCACTAAAAGTCACATAATTGTGCTCTATGTATTGATTGACTGATGTCAGTAGCTGGTGTGTGGATAGATGACTGAACTGAGAACACCAGCTTTACACTCCCACGGTGTAGCAGACCCCCTTTAACAGACCGAAGAGAACACATTATTCAACTATTCACATTATTAGTTCAAAGCCTGCAACTTGAAAAATCACAGAAGATCTTTTGATTGCACAAAAGGTGAGAGACTTTGCCCCCCACCCGTATTCATCAACCCTATGTAATACCTCAAGTTTGGGTTTGATGGCACAGTTTATCAGGTGTTTCAGCTGGTGTCAGCTCCTCACCGCAGCCACACATTGCTCCCAGGGGGCTCTGCTACAGACCACTGAGCGCAGTGAAAAGAACTAGGCTGCGTGAACTCGCTGTCTGGCACATACAAATGGCCCACTTTAACCGCGTTCTTGTAGCTCTCTCTTGTGAGGAAACAGCCATAAGTCAGATGAATGAGTGCTGATGACCCTCTGGGCACTTCTAAAGCCATATTATGGGCCTGGCAAAAAAAAAAAGTGTTCTTCTGACTCTGTGAGAAAAGTGTTCTTCTGACTCTGTGAGCTGCACGTCAGCCTTTCAGTCGAAATAAAATCTACACAGACAAAATTCAATATTTACTGTAAATATTATTTTGGTTGTGTAAACCATGGTCAGTGTTATTTTAATACTATTCATATACAATTAGTTTTTATTAATTTTTTTTATTAACTTTTCATACATTTTTAGATTTTAGTAGATTTATTGTTAATTTTTATTCATTTTGTTAGGTCATTTTGTCCAGTTTATTAATTTTTTATCATTATTATAGCTATTTAGGTTTAATTTGTTTTTATTTCAGTTTTATTCCAGTTTTAGTTTTTATTTATTTCCAATTAGTCATTTTAGATCTTCAGTGAACTTCTTCAGAATATTTCAGTTAGATATTTAATTTTCATTAGTCTTTTTCATCTAAAACTTACTCTCTTTCTCTCTCTCTGTCTCTGTCTTTCTCTTTCTCTCTTCATAGATAGAGAGAGAGAGAGAGAGAGAGAGAGAGAGAGAGAGATTATTTTAGCTTTATTTCAATTGAATAAAATTTTTCAATAGTTTTAGGTTTAGTTAACAATAATAACCCTGACCAGGGTTGATAGAGCTTTGTTTTTTTTTCTTTGTTTTCTTCATTTATTTTATTAGCATTACTGTATTAGGGCTGCCAAAGTTAATGTGCTGACTGGTATAATTCAAAAAGTGTTTAACAGCGCAAAAATTCTATTATTATTTAGTGTTATTGCTATTTAGTTGCATTTTTTTATGTTTAATGTTGGTGGGTTGTAATAGTTTTAAGTTTTTTCTTCTATATAAACACTTACCTAAACTTAGTTTATATTGAGAGCAAGTAAACAATTAAAAAACAATCCGTCAGTACACTTGAAAAGACAAAAGAAGAGCATGTTCTTTGTCGACATACCTACAGTGTTAGTGAAAAGAAAAGGGAAAATAAAAGAGACGGGTAAATGCATATTTAGAAAAGCAGTGAAGTGGACCATCTGGCAGACAGAAACCGCAAATAAACATTTGTGAGCAGAGACAAGACAGTGTGGAGGGACGGTCTGCACTTGCTGTGGCAGTTGCTTAGATTTAAAATGTAATCAGTATGTAAATTGTTTTTCCCAGCACAAAAATTCTGGACTGTGGCCATCTCAGGAACAAAAATAGCTAACGTTTTCTTCTGCGCACAACACAAAAACTTTAAGGAATCCCATCTGCATCTGTCTGAATTCATCTCAATGTGAAGGAAAGAGAACAGCAGTAGACAATAGCTCATTTATAATGCCCATGTTTCTGTTTTAGCGTTGATTATTCGTAACTCATCATAACTTTTGGATATTACTGATGGGAATATCTTGGAATTAATGCAGGTTTTGCTGGAAATGTATTTCAATGTAAACACTCTTTGAATAATAGAAATTCAATTAAAAGGTAACGATCAAAATAAAAAGGTATGCACTTTATAAGCAGTGTTCAGAATAGAATTGAAAATGCTTTTAAATTCTGCAATTTAAATTGAACTGAGAATTTCATATAGATTTTGCATTTACGTAGTTCATCATACACTACCGGTCAAAAATTTTGAATAATTGAGATCTAACCGAGGCTGCATTTATTTGATCAAACATGCTGTAAAAACAGTAATATTGTGAAATATTATTACAATTTAAAATAACTGATTTGTGTTTGATTATATTTAAATGTAATTTATTCCTCTTAATGCCGAAGCTGAATTTCAGCAGCTGTTACTCCAGTCTTCAGTCACATGAGCCTTCAGAAATCATTCTAATAATTGCACCACAGGAATAAATAACATTGTAAAATATATCCAAATAGAAGACAGTTCTTTTAAATTGTAATAATATTTCAGAATATCACTGTTTTACTGTGTTGCAGCCTTGACCGGCACGGTATTTACGATGAACTAAAATACATTCCAATTCAACTTCCTGTAGGGTGTGGCCAATGTGAATTGAAAAGAAGACAAGTCTTCATTTTTGAATTTTGCACAATCCTTTTTCTCTTCATGCATTCCCTGGGAATTGAACCTTGACCTTGGCGTTGACTGTTGAAGCTACAGGGACACTGACTTAATCTCTAATTTGGACAATACGTTTCACTTCAATTACCAAAGGTAAACTGGGAAATCTTGCTCTGGACAAGTGCTTAGTGTTGTTTAGCACTTGAGTATTTGGTCAGTCCTGATTGTTTCACCCAACTAATTGCTTTCTATGCTCAGAGAAGGTGCAGCTGCCAGTGCTACACCTGCTTCAGGCACTTGTGTTCTCCACCTTCGTCCTGGCAGCACAAACTGCCAGGTGCCTTCAGAACCCAATGAAGATGTTATGGTATAATGAGGAGGATACAAATAGCAGGAAGAGGTCACAATGTCATGAAAATCCCTCTCTGGGGTTATGGTTGTAAAGGACGAAGGAAAGATTTAATGAAGAGAAATTGTCTGTGTCTGCTCACATTAGTCAGCATGGGTCTCAATGCAAGCTGTGAAATCCATCATGTTAAGATATCTAATTATGTGTTTGTAATTGCATCGGCCACCTTATCTTTTCTGATGAGACAAAATAGATATGCTTGTAATGGCACACAAATGTTGGGCTAGTTTTAAGGGCCGTCGCACCTGCACAAAACGTAATTATCCTCCATCATAGCTTATAAACAGAATAATTAACAGCACCGCAGCATTCGGCACCCACTACATGTGCGACAGTACTTACGGTGATTGAGTGCTCTGACATCAGCAACAATGGTATGTTAATTTCAGCAGATTTTGCGAAGCATCCCACTTCTCTGTTTTTAAAATATTCTCTCATCATCACTGTCAAATGATGGAAACATTACAAAAAATATGGCAAAGAGTGCTAAAATGCAGCTGTCGGGTGTAATGGCTCTTATGTTTTAGATGTGTATACGCTTGGCATTGTAGCTTGTATTATTTGCACACTTGTATAGGTTTATTGTAAGCAAAACATTCACTAATTCTCTAAATATTTTCTAACTTTCTGTCAGATTTACTACAGAATTTGTTCTTACCCACACACTGTGTGTATGTGTTTGTGTATGTACATATACTGTATATATGAATGAGACCTTTTGGTTTAATGTATGCCAGAGGTGAGGTGTCCTACTTCTGTTTGAAAGAATTAGAGAGATTAAATAGAGTGAAGTGCATCTTGGGAACTGCTACGGAGATGAGCCATGTGGTGTTAAAGAGGATATTCATAGCACAATGGATATTACCATCATAATGGCATTCTGCATTTTTAGAGAGATGCATTTAACAACTGACAGCCACAAGTAGTTTCTGATTTGCCAAAGTACTTTCACTCTTCACTGAACTGCTCCATTTGAGTTTGGCAAGATATTTAATAAGTTTGGCTTTTTACTCAAGATAGACCAGAGTAACCTTTTCCTTTTAAACATCATGTGGATGTGAAGAATTGTAGCTTATTTCTGTGCTTTTCTAAAAGATGTTAAAGTCTATGGAGACAAGTGCACTGTTATTAATAGATGTCTTGTTTTTAAGTGTGGTGCATTTCTGAGAAATGTGGAAGACAGTTTATCACTTTAGTGATTTAAAAAAATAAATAAACCACTTTCAAACTGACAAATAGACTGTTTATTTAAATCAGATTTTAAAATGTAGTTTAATATAACTGGAAAAACAGGAAGTGGTTTAGTTACTGTTCCAACTGACACAAAAATAGACTGTTTATTTTAATTCATGCTTAAAATGACATTTAAATGTAACTAGTATATACAAATATTTAACTCTTTAAATGCGATTTTTAAATTGCTTTGTAGCAAAAACATTTGCCAATTAATTTCTTAATACATTTGCCAGCTGTTTTTCTTTATCCATTCATCGAGTGAATTAAAATTGGAACGTTCACATTTGAAAACAGCTAGTGAACTTTCAACTGAATTTTAAAAGCAATTTGTAAATGCTTCGTACAAATGCGTGAAAAATAGCTAGAACTTTAAGCAGGCTGTGTGAATTTTACTGTGGACTGACTGTTTTGAAACTTATATGGTAGTTAAATAGCCCCTAGACCTCAGTAATCATGAAAAAAGCCAGGAAATTTCAGTTTTGACAATATGGGACCTTTAAATGTTGCATTTTAAATATCATTTGTCAATTTGAAAAGTAACTAAATTTAATTACATTTTTGTTTTTGATCCAAGACACAAATAATTGCTTCCGCCATTTTATTTTTCAGTGGCACTCATACTCCGCCACAGAAACGCATTCTCAGTGAGAAGAGAGGTCCTTTTTATTTTTTCCTCGACATCTGCGACAAAAAGTGCTCAGCAAATCATTCCAAGGGTAAACAAGTGTTAGGTCATGTGCTGTTGTAAACCATGACCCCCTAAATAGTGCATCAGTACCTAACATATGGTGGGTTTTAGCGGCCTGTACTTGCATTTTACACTCATGCTATGGTTTTCTAGAGTTTGGATGTGTTATAACAGGCAGCTGTGACCGCTCTGTGCCTCAGTACCACCTGTGGGGCTGTACCTGTGCAAGTTTCATCACATTGAATGACAGGGTATAATTAAAAACTGCTCCGAGAGCTACTCAGGAGGGGAGACTCTTCAAATGAGCACAGGAAGGCCAACTGAATGTAAAAGAGTCCTCCTCCCGAAGCAGACAGGTGCGACTAATGCTGTAAATGCATTCGCTTTTCTGCTGGGAAGTCATATTTATAAAGACGGTTTCAGGGTGCCTGTATTGTTCACTTAAAACCAAAAATGTGCTCAAGGAAAGTAGCGTTTTTCCACACGATTTCAATTTCAATATTTTCAGCCTTACTTTTCACAGTTGTCAATATATACAGATGGAGAAAATCTCCCATGCAACATTAGGCCTATATTGGATATTGGCTGTTCTGAGGTCCAAAATGACTGGAATACTGTTCCAGATTGTCAGCACTTGTTCTTGAAAGTTATTCAGGCAGATGTTTAGATTGTAGGATTTTTGGATGTCCACATATAGACTGCATTAACATATAGATTAAATGCTTTCATTTTTAATATCTTTTATCTATTTTCTTCCCCCAGAATCACATGAGCTAATGTTTGATAATATACTTCAATTTATAATACACATAGAACGAAAGAGATAACCAGAGAGATTGTATGTTTAAGCTGTGTCTTTTATTGCAGGCACCTTAACGTTTGAATGTGTCAGCAGAAACTGCAATAACAAGCACTCATACACCCTAAATTGTCTTAAAGGGATAGTTCCACCAAAAATTATAACTAGAATTTTTTTGGGTCAACTATCCCTTTAAGGGGATTGAATATAGTTTCCATGGCAAATGATGCATTGTATGTGGTTCCATCAACTACAAAAACATGAGTGGCATTTATGGCTCAGGTGATGGCAGCAAAACTGAATGGCAAAGATGTCGAATTTCTAGTTGCAAGATTTCCGGGGGTCCTGTGCCAGCCAAGAAACTGCTATTGAGATGAATGTGAATGTTAATGGACACTCTCTCTAGGTATCATATCATATCTCTTTAGTTTTGTCCTCAGGCATAGGTTGTTGGACTGTAGTAATGTTAAAGTACGGCGCCTAATTAGTGAAGGAAATAAAGGAATTCGATTGATTAGGACTATGTTGAGCAAAAAAAAAAAAAAAACGCCACAGGCTTGGAGTGACACTAAAAGTCCATCTGCCTCTTGTGTGGAGCCCATGTGTGTCTATAATTTTTTAACTGTCTGAGCTTCTTGCCTGTGGGGAGGAAATAAAAAAAACTCTCAAGAGCAGGTCGAGTGTGAAATTCCCAGTAATTAAATTTCTAATGTGAGGGATACCTTTCTTCTCAAGAGTGTCTGTCTTGTCCTTTAGTGGTCCATGGATCCCAGAGATATCGTTGGTTTGTGCTGTTTTAGACTTTCTTCTAAAATATAGAATTCAAGCATTACAGTTGCTCTCAAACAGCCTTCTAGAGATGGAAACGCATGGGCTGCTGGCATTGCTTTTCTATTCATGAGGATTGCTATATATTGTCTCTGGCCAATGGAAATAACGGCACCTGGTGATTGGGTGTTAACAACAATAAATGATGCTGATTAGTTCTCTAAATTACAAGTAATCAGTGTTGCCACACGAAGGACTTTTTGAATTAGTTGAATCGATGCAGAGCATAAGATGCTTGTTGGGGGATATCAATAACTCTTTGGGATGGAAAATGAAAAAAAAAGGAAGAAAAGAAAATACCGAATTGTCATTTTTTTATATTCTTTGTACATTGAAGAAATAAGTGGTAAAGCAGCAGGATTTAAACTTGTATTCAGAATTTCACACAGGCAGTACATGTACAATAGAGCAATGATGTGACAATGATTATTCAGTGGCAGTTTATACCGCTTTGTTTTTATTTTGAGAGTGCTCTTATCCTTTAAGTTAGGAAGATTAAATTTGAGACATTGTACCCTCACTATTGTTGTGTCCCTATTGACTCTCTTCATACTTTAAGTACATACTGCAAAAATGAGCTCATGAATGTTTCTTCAACTGCAAGCACTTTAAGTCCCAGTCGTTGATTTTTATTAAAACGAACAACTTTAATAGATTTTTTTCCTTTTTGTTATATGAAGGTCACATAAAAATTGAAACTTTTTTCCATGCCATTGTCCCAGTTAAAGGCTTTATATTTTTATATATGAAAATCCATCATAAAATAGTAATATTTAAACATATATTTTACAGTTTAGTGTTGTGGTATCATTTCCAACACTACCATCAAATTTATTTTCTTTTCTTTAAAGAGAAATCAGTGTCAAGAAAAAGCACACTTGACATGAAATTTGACATATAATGAGTGAAAACAAAAGAAGTAATTAAGACTATTTTTATTGTTTGCCATTTCCAACAAAGCTTTAATTTTCAAATCATGTTAATTTATGTAAATCTATTTTAAATTGTGTGTTTTTAGGGTACATACACAATAGCTGTGAAATTATCCAAGGGTCATTGTATTACAAAAATGTCATTTCCACCACAGAATGCTGTCAACACAGTACATAATTTGAGATCTGGTTGCAATGTTATGTCTTTCAGAAAAATTACAATTATGTAGCAGTAGTTATGTATAAAAAAACAACAACAAAATGTAGTAGTAATTAGACTAATTAAATGAACTAGTGAGAGTGTGTTTTAAGGTCAAAAGCACTCACTGTTAAAGAGTAGTTTGTACAAATTGTTGTCTCATTTGTGTATAAATGTTGTTTCTCTGATTGAAGTGATGTAGTGTGTATGTTACAGTACATAAAGTGACATATTGCTTCTCCCAGTGTCAGAAGTGAGTTTAGTAGTTAGTACAGAATCTCTACACTGTCATTTAACACACTAAATAAGACTTTCAGAGAACCAATGAACAGAGCATTATCTGCTCTTAAAACTGCCTTTGACTGACCATCTTTGTAACTGTATTTAAACACTGAGTGATCTTATCTTTCCCAAGTCTGCAGAGACACAGCTAGCTGGTTAAATCATTGCACACTACTGTGAAAGAAACCATAAAGCAAACACTGTTATCTGCCAAGGCTGTCAAGCACTGCTGCAGACCACCCCTTGAGAGACAGGCTGGGGCCTCAGTCACGGAGAGACATTGGTGTGATCCCACCGATAAGAGGAAGTCATTTTGTTACAACTCAGTGTTTTTGACAATCACCAAATAGCAAAGTAAGGTAAGGTCATCCGAGGGTTACAGAAGCAGCCTAACTATTAAATAGTCAAAGCAGCCAGTGTCAAGATAACATCGTTAGTCATTATCCCCCATCCTATTTCATTCAGTTGTTATTCTTAACTAATGAATTCATTCAAGTAGATAGGAAAAACCTCCACAAGTTTCCCCAACTGGACATTTGTGAATCCACATCTACACAATCTGCAATCACACTTCTGGCAAGAAAATATGTTTGGATTTGAAAAATTATTTGAAACCATGTTAAATATGCAAATGGTGTTTCACACTTTATGGGATTTAGTTTGATGTTGATTGAATCTATTGATCAAAGTGTATGCTGTATCTAATCCAATACATAATTTAATGCTTTGCTTTTTCCCCAAACAAAGAGATACGTATACCCTCAGAGATGCTTTACTCAAAGAATTACTTTCGATATCACAGCCCAGTCACCATCTTAAATAATTTTCCAAAAAAATGCTGACTGGTTGAAGAACATCATTTCTCAGTTCATTACATCCCTTAGTCTTTATAAATCAAACTCAGATGCCTTACTTATTAACTAAAGTAGCCTACTCCCATACACTTTTAGGGAAAAAAGGGAACAAAAGCTGTCACTGGGGCAGTACCCTGTCAAAGGTTACTAAATATCTATTTAGGTACTAATTTGTGCACTTTAGGTATTAATATGTACCCTTTAGGGGTAAATAAGTTTCAAAGGTGTACTTTTTGTAAGGATACCATCCTAGTAACAGCTTTTGTATCTTTTTTTTCCTAAAAGTGTATCGTGATAGACAAATGGGAATGTCCACATTCAAGCATTTCCATAAAATGAGCGTAAACGGCTCGTCTTTTTACAGCCTATTTAGTTCATGAACTACTTACAGTTATGTGTAACCTAAATCTCTGACTCTAGATGGGCTGCAATCAGATGAACCCAGTTTGCGAATTAATCAGTCCAGTGCAATTTGGGAACAGTTTCAATGAGAAAAATCTGCTAAAAGCATGACTTGATAGTGAATTTGCGTCTCAATTTCTTGTGTTTGAAATAATGAGAAATTATACGGTTTTGTAAAATGTTTAAGAGTTAAGTTCAGAAATTATCCTTCAGAAAAAATGTATTGTTATTGTGGCAATACAAGTAGTAAATAACTACTACACAGAAAGGAAGAAAGAGAAAAACTTTTCCCAAGTAAAAAGTGTCAGATTAATCAGCACAGGCAGACTGTTATGCATCTCTAAGGGGAGGATTTGACTGACAGTACTTGCTACATAATTATTGAGGGATTTGAGAGTAACCTTGTTTCAGATAACAAATTACTGCAGTGCAGGAACCAGTGGAACTACAGTACAAGCAGTTTATTTTGAAAGCCTTTGAGCTTCCAACTACCTGCCGGTTATACATGTATTTGAAGGATCTCATTATAATTCAGTTGAGGACAGATCTGGGCTATGTGTCAGTCAAGTCATGTAAACTGAATACATATAAATTCATGTTGCTGAAAATGTTTCTTTAACATAGACAGCAAAAACCTGTGGGAATGGAGTTTAGGTGGGTAGCTTAAGCTCAGTCTAAAGTAAACCACGCAGCTGTGAAGCGTGACACAACCAGCTGTTGTACCGTTGGTAGAGTTATTAGACTGTGCTGTATTTCGTACAGTCAACCTGTACATTTATCTTAGAATGACTTTTTACTCTATGAATTTCAAGAGCATTTGAACTCAGGTCTAATGGGAGCTATCCTGAATTCCAGCTATTATACAATACACTTCAGAGTCTTTTACTACATACTGCATCAGCAGATTTGATGGGGTATTAAAGCTCTACATAAAGCACAACACACTAAAGTGTCTCTAGAGAGAAAGTTTCTCTGAAGTAGTCTTTCACTACACACTAAATCACCATGAGACGCATTCAATGAGGCATTATTTATATCATCAATTAGTAGATTAGACAAGACCCATCAAGTGTATTAACAGAGTCATGTCAGTCCCATTTTATGATTTTAGTTGTCTAACTTTTAAGACTGAGGCGATAACCCATCATCAGTGTTGGGAAGGTTACTTTGGAAATGTAATAGGTTACAGATTACAAGTTACCCTATTTAAAATGTAATAGTAGTGTAACTTTTTCAATTGTTAACCTTACAGTAGTGCTCAACACTGTCAGACTTTCAAAATCCTTCATCATTTGAATGAGCCGAAGCATTGCCAGTCACGACTAACCGATTCATGATTTATTAGAGATTTAATTATCGAATGGCGAATTCGGAAATAATCGCTTTAGTACATTCGGCAGGCAAATCGGCTGCCAGGCCACCGGGTATTGTCCCGGTTCTCCTAAATTACGTAACGCCGTTACATGTAACTAGTTACTCCCCAACACTGCCCATCATTAGTGCTAGAGTCTAGATGGTAATTTGTTGAATAGAGTCTTCTGTAAAAGACCGCTTGAGAGAAAGTACACAGAGAGTCCATTTCCAAAGAGAAAAAAATGCATGAACTCCGCCAGCAAGCACTGACTTCAGTTATTTGCCTTGACAACTACTTTACACTGTTGCATCTTTCTGGTCCTCTGAGATATCTATCATTTATCTACTGTAGCATCAAGGGAGCAAAATGTTTGCTGTTAACTGTGTGTCTTATTGAGGAAATTTCAAGACTAAAAAAAGTGTATATTTCAACTGGTCTGGTTTCAAAAGTAACCCTTTTTCATTATGAATTAAGCAGGTCTTTTCCTGTCAGAAACGTGTGAGATAACTGTTTGGATATTTTGGCTAAAGCTTTGGTTTGCTATAGGAATTCTAAGGAGTAGCTAATCTAGTGAGTTGCCTCACTTACTGCCTAGACAGCATCTTAATAAGTGACAGATTTGGAACACTCTTTAGAGACAGCAAGTTTACTTAACACACAATTATCATTCAGGAGACTCAACTCATTGTTTATATAATTAGAGTTCCCCTTCAGGAACTCGAGCTGCGTCGAGATCGCTTTGGGAACGCCCTTGCGTGACCGCGTTCTGAAGCACGTGCTCCATTAGACGGATTTGACTCGTGCTTCAGAACGCGGTCACGCAAGGGCGTTCCCAAAGCGATCTCGACGCAGCGTCTCGTTCCCTCGGGGAACCATGGTTACATACGTAACCTAGAGACGTTTCACATTAGCATGTTGCTAAGCTAACTGTGCAGTACTCTGTGTATTCACGCCATGTCAAAATGATCATAATTATTCTCACTGGGATTCTGACTTCTAAAAAGCATTCTGACTTCTAAAAAGCATTCATGTCCCTGTAGAACTCATAATTACAATTTGTGACAATTTAGAATTTTCTGATAGCTCCCACTTATACCACATGCGTAAACAGTCAAAATAGTGGCATTAGCAGTAAAATGTAGCTAAGCAATTTTTCATATTTCTGTTTTCCTAAAATTGACTATTTTTAATGTCTTAATGCAAGAAAAATCTGAAAATATACAAAAGGCATTCGTTACAATTTATTAGCTGTCACAAGGTAGGTATAACTATCTAATGTCATGCTAAATAAACTTTGTTTATTAGTAAGACATTTGCATTACTTGTTATATTGTGATACTGTCAATTGATTATTTAAATTACACATTCATTTTGGTCTTAATAGTGTTGCCATAGAAATGCATAATACCAAGGACATGAACAGCTCTGAGTAGAGCATCCCAGGCTGTCATCTAGATACAGTAATTATGGCATGGCGTGAATGAGCAATACCTGTTTTGGTTAAAATACTTATAATAGATAGATAGATAGATAGATAGATGTAGTCAAAATAAAGTATATTAAAATGCTGCCTCGAATGGCAGCACACTATGTTTAGAACAGAGCAAGTGTACACTTAGCCTCAATGATACAGCAGAAGAGCACATCCTCTCCTCATCAGCTCTCATTTTTATGACGTGCAGTTTGGAAATCAAAAGCTCTTAAGAAAAAAAAATAGATTTACACAATGATGGTGCAGGCAGTCGTCATGGTTACAGACTGAATATGAGGAGTAAGTGTGGGAGACCTCGCTGGTAGTTTTGCTGTGTGGGTTGAGACATGGCTTCCTGTGAAGCAATCAGATGTGGAAGCTCTACATTGGGTCTGTAGCCCCCTCACCTCAGTGTTCATGGCTACTGGAGCAGGAGACGCTCAGAGTCCAAAGTCGATACAAACCGAGCACTGCAGTGTGAAGAGAGCAACAAACCTGTTCAGTGCCATTTTTACCTATACGATTCTTTCAACAAAAGCAAGAATGCCTTTTGTTCAACACAAAACATGTTGTTTTTATTAAGTAGGCCAGGTGCTTTCTTTTTCTCATCCGTTTTGCATGACAATATAACTGAGAGAGTGTGTGTGCATATCACAGGAGCGATACACATGTAAGGGCCCCAAATCATTTCCAGAAGTCTCTCCTGGGGTAAGCAGATGCGCTTCACTTTAATGAAATTACACGCGGAATTAGAGCTTGGATCAAGAAGCTTGGGGCGAGAGGTGGGCTCAGGCCCCCCAGCCTCCTCTGGAAGCAGCGGATTACTGCTCAGGAGAGACTGGTAGTCTCTGTGGCAACCGTTGGGGATGGGCTAGAGTTGGGAGACGCTTATCAGCTGGAAAAGAGCTAAAAGAAGCAGGAATGGGTAGTCTATGATGTTGAAGTCCCATTGAAGACTGAGAAGCATAAATATTCATTGAGCCTCCTTCGTATGACATTGCTCTCATGTTATCTCTTGACTTTCTTTCACTCTTTCTCTGCTAGTTTTTCGAAAGTCTTATCCTCCTTTTCCCAGGCTTCCCAAGTGATGTTTTGTGAAGCGTATGTCCGCTCTGTTTGTACATGAGCAAAGTGGGTTTCTAAAAATGTCCTGATTACTCTCTTATTTTTGAGATGAGAAGCTCAGCTTTAAAACAGTGGAACGGCCTTTCCTTGGAGGTTTGTACTTCGGAAGTCATTACACTATGATGGGCGTTCAAGTGATTTTTGCTGGAAAAAATAGATGTATTGGGCAATTTTATGTGTTTTTCTCTGTTTTTCACTCAGTGGTGAACACAGGAAGCTTTTAGTGCGAGTGCAACTAAATGAAGATCAAACAATGCATGTTAGGTTTGGAATTGATGCTTTATCAATGCTTCCACAGAGAATGATGTGAAATCACAAACCGGAGAAATTAGCATTTTCTGGCAAGCTTTATTAATGTTCATCAACAGTACATGAAATGAGAAAATTATGCTTATGACAAATACAACCTGTATTTGCACTGTGTTTTTAGCAGTGTACAAAAACACTGATCTTTATTCTCTGCAACATTTCATTTTGCTGAATGGAGACTCTGTGCCATACAAGGCCACTAAGTCCATAGGCCTATAAAAAAGCAAGTACTTCTGTACTTTTACTTAAGTAAAAATCTGTCTTTACAACGTTTACTTGTAATGGAGTAATATTTGACCAGCAGTATCTGTACTTTCACTCAAGTAATGGAGTTGAGTACTTTGTCCGCCTCTGCATGTATACAATTTTGTCAATAAATACAAGCAGTCAGATATATGAACTGTACCTGACGTGGTTTCTCAAGTTAGTGGTATTACCCCCTGCATATTTTATATATAGTCTTCTCCAGGTCGCTCTTACCAGGTTGTTCATAAAAGCCGAAATGTGCCCAGATGTCGGCTTTTAAAGTAGCTGGAGCATTTTTAATTACTCGCACTCGCGTTTCGCCTCCCTCTATGACATCAACCGCGAGAGCGATTCGAAAGCATAAAGATCCGTCTGCTCTCTTATCGCTCTCGCGGTACTTGATGTCATACACTCATCCTGCGCAGCGGCGCTTCAAGCCGAACGCGCCTAAAGGAGTATACTTCTGTGCCCAGATGTCGGCTTTTAAAGTAGCTGGAGCATTTTTAATTACTCGCACTCGCGTTTCGCCTCCCTCTATGACATCAACCGCGAGAGCGATTCGAAAGCATAAAGATCCGTCTGCTCTCTTATCGCTCTCGCGGTACTTGATGTCATACACTCATCCTGCGCAGCGGCGCTTCAAGCCGAACGCGCCTAAAGGCCAAAGTATACTTCGGCCATCCGCGTCCGCGCACCGTCCGCATTACGTCATATTCGTCATCAGGAGGGCCCGCGGACAGCCGCGCACCCCGTCCGCGGACTATGCGCGTACAACCGCGTATGCGTGAGGCGAGCGCAAGTCAAGTAGGTGGTACTGCGCATGTGTCGGCTGAGTATACTTTGAAAGCTGTGCGGACGTGGCTGTGTGTGGGACGGAACGGAACGCGGAAAGATAAGTATACCCGGGCCTTATGCTACCACGACAAATGACGTCAGAAAAGCCTCAGTACCTTATAATCGGTTATGGTCTATTACTGAACCGATACCGAATCGTTCTCGTCTGCATCGCGCTGCATCATAGAAACGATTCATTTCGACACCCCTATAACACACATATTCCTTGCTAGCTGCTTATTGGTTTGACAAACAACTCATGCTTATGAATGGAATACAGAAAGCTCAAAATATGTGTATGCTTCTAGAATTTAAACTGGTAATTTATTTCTTATACATCTCTCTATGTATGCATTGTGATCTGAATCATGCCATTTTGCATACTTTGCTGCAACTATAATTATAAAGCTCATCTGCTATCTTGGTAATTTTAAATAATAAAACTCATTTATCTATCTATCACAGCCATAAAAATCAAAAGCAGCATTTCACGCTATACTGTAGCTCTTTTGCTCTAACGGTCTACTCATCTCTCTGGTCTAAATGAACCGTTATCAGGACTGTGGGCTGTTTTCTAATCATCAGCCATGAGAGAAAGCAACACTTGTGGTTTATTTTGCTGCTCTTATTGACCCATGGTTTAGCTCCTCAGGGAAAAACGGCTAAGTGTTAGATGGCTTTGGCTTAAAGGTACCCTTTCCTCTGTAACCCATTTATTACTTTTTAATTTTACTTTACTTACCATTCTCTTTCCTCTGTGTATCCTAGCTTGGGAACGACACACCTGAGCCCTAATAGGAGACATTGTTATCCCTCACTACGAGTTCAAATAAATTAGAAAGACAACTCTCTTTCACTTAAATTTTATTTTTGTTTGATTAGTTGTGCAGCAACTAAAAACAACACTATTCTACTCGTAGTTGGGCATAACAGCAACAAAGCCTGCTAGTGGACCCGATCCATTCAGTTTACTGTCTCCGTCCCTTCCCTCTTCTCCTGTTCTCTCCTGCTTTCTTTCCTCTTTACTCTTCACATGCGTAGAATATCCATTGCAGAGTTGATGTTATACGGCTCGTTCAATGAATCGCTGGCCGTCTCAGTGATCAGCCGTAAAACAGTGATTCTGTCCAAATTCCCTTTAAAATCTTAAATGATTCCCTTTGAGCTAAATTGACCTGTTTCCCTTACACCTCAGTATCACAGGCCGTAGACACACTGATTTGATCAACTAAGTCTCTTCACTATCCCTACATTTTCTCTTCATATAAGAGGAAGAATGAGTGAGTGAAAGAAAGAAAGAGAGAGGAAGTGGCAAACAAAACCAACATGCAACCGGTTACCCTGCTGGTCAGTGCAATGCAAACAGACTCTGGTGAGAAACTCCATTACTGATAATGGTCTGTGTTTGTGCCGGCTGTTGAAGAATCAGCATGGCTAATTGACCTTGCTGAGTCCCAGCAGGCAATGGGCTCCGTGTCAGCAGAGCAGGGAAGGACATTATCTGATTTCACACAGTTTGATGCGCTCAATGACACGCAGAATGACTGTTGCTCCTATGAAATCATACGACAAATATTCAGAGAATGAAGCCAAAAGAAATATACCAGAGAAAGCAGAATATATAAGCTATGGTTTTTGCGATTAAAATAGTGGATGTGTTGCATTCGGCATAGCTTTCAAATGCACAGAATGTATCCGGGACTGTGCAGTCCAGATTTCAACAAATCGTTTTTTCCTACTTTTAATCCTACTACACATTGAACTTCTGGGACTTCTTATTACTCCGAGTACTTTGTACTTTGCCTTGAAAGGTGTAAATTGATCTGTTGCCGTCAGGATTTGAGGTGAGAGTGATTGAAAGTACTGCAGATGAGTCACTTTCCAGATATAGCTGAGCAGCCTGTTCTCTGAATTTTTCTCAGATGAAAATATGTCATTCTCAGACAAACAACATTTAGATAGAGCCCAACCAGGCTGTGTCCAGCTATTCTCTTAAAATCTGGTGAAATAAGGTGATTAACTTTGCTATTGGCTCAGTACACTAGATTGTGCACTTTATATACTCTGTCTTTCAACGCATTTACCTTGAGGAAAAGCAATTTTGCATTTTAATGAACTAATTTTGCAGTTCCTATTGTATAGAATTGAGAAGGAGAGAAAATGCACAACATCAATACAGCAAGGATCAACAATAGACATTTACTATATAACAAACTGATTAAGTACAGAAGAAAATTGTAAAGTGAACTGAATTAATAGAATAGCTTACATTGTGTTGTTTATTATTGCAAACTAGACTGTAAAATTTAAAAGAGAATGACCTTCCTTAATGGAATCGGTCATGCTTGACATGATGTTGCAACTCAATTTAGTCAATTTAGTTGAAAGTAGACTAAATTTATTTTTTTAGGTGTATTTTTTAGGTGAACCATCCACAGATGGTGGATAACCGATGATACATTGGGATGGGCTGTGCAGCCGTTATCGACTCTGTCCTGCAGAAGCAGCAGGTTGCAGAGAGAAATGCTGCCAAGAAATACTTCCTTTTCTCCACTAATCTCATTCAAACTACCTGTCACGTTCGGTTGCACTGCTAGTGCTAAATTGCTTACAGTTATTACTGATAAGAAGCATGTCTGATAAAAAAAGAGCCAATGTGGTAGGCTGTACATTCTCTGGAGTGATTTGATGATTGAATGAATGCTAATGAACAGTCTTCACTTTATGAGTTTAGAATAAAAAATCCAAATCCAGACCTAACACTATATGCATTTTCAGCTATATGCTTTCATACTATTGGAGTTAAAATGCAAAATGCCAACGCAATCAAATATCAATGTATCTAAATAATAAACTTTTTTTTTTTCTCTCATTTATCTCGATGCAATAGTAAAATATCAGTGCTTGCAATACCAACCCCATGCCACCCAAAAGCCCTAGGGGGCCACAGGGGGTGCTAGGAAGTCTGTGGGTTAAAAAAACGGACTGACAAAATGATTTTGAAAAGGGCTCTGCATATTTAAAACTGAAAATGTTTGTCTTCAGGTTTATATATCTAACAATATCTTATATATTTAACAATACAACTGATACATTGTCAATAAAAATGTGTACAAATATTTTGGTATGTAAATGATGGCCTTAATACAATGACAGTATAAAACCAAATCATCAAGCACATATTGTCTTTATAATATCATCCACTCTTTCTGTATAGATGCCTTTATTTTAGGAAGGGGGCCTCACAGTTCCTGGCATCAAAAAAGTTTGAAAACTCCTGCATGAGAGTAAAATATTGCCACAAATCCTTCCTTGAGAAGCACACACAGACATCTCTGACTGACTTTCATCTGTGTTGCATTTCATTGCATTTGACACATAACCATCAGTCTTCACCAACCCACAGTTAATGAGTGCCATTTACAGACTTCTCTGGAGTTTTTGAGGATGAAAAAGATTTGAGCCAAGTCTCAAGTTGTTTAAGATGAGCAAATGAGTAATGATCATATGCTACATAAATAATGTTCATGGAGTAAATTACTGTCATATTTTTTGTAAATATTTTTTTCCTAGCTAGCTAGCACAGTTTTTTAAACAACATAAACATTAACATTTTAGTGCCAGCAAAGAGCAATTAGTTGATCAAATAAGTTGACAGGTAATTTCAGAGTGGTCTAAATGCATTTGGACATAACATCACAGGATTTGGCACATCATCACCAAACACCGATAAGACATCTACCCAGACTAATTTAATAACATTGATAAAATGTGTCTGATGACATTTCTGAAAAATATTACGCTGCTTCTTACAGGTTTTTTGGCATGTTCAAAGAGAAATGTCCAGTGACCCTAGCCTAAACCTAACTGACAATATTAACAAAAGCAAACGTGAGATAAAAACACATTTACTGGAACAGCCATGCCATTTGATCTTCTACTAGCCTTTGAGGTCTTTTATTGAGTGTCGTGACTTGATAACAAGTCATGGGACTCATACCTGAGCGATCCACATCGCAAGTGCAATACTGTACCAAGTGAGCAACTGAGCAAGTTTACTACATCAGAAAAGCCATACAAGTGGAGCTGGTTATGTGACGGTTACGTCAAAATGTATTAGTTTACATATCATGCACTGTGGTAAAATGTTTTGAAGTCATAACATAGTATTGTGAAACTGTGTGAAGTTGTATTAATCAGTAGGCCTAAATAGCCACTGTAATCATAATTTGTGTGAAAAAGCAAAAAAAAATAATAATTGTTGGTGTTTTACTGCAACTAGTTTTCATTTCAGCTTGAAACTGTAGTGAATTGTATGTATATGAATGTTTTTGGAGTTTTGCAAAAATATATAGGTAGAGTCACGTTTTTTCATTGAACCTAAAGTATGTTGCAACCGGGAGGTAACTTGCATTGATTTAGATCCTACTTTGCCCACATTAAAAAGTGTTTTGTGCTGTTTCATCAGCAATGGGATGATATTTGAGGGTCCTTGGTATCAACAATGTTGAAAACCCTTCATTAAAGTATTAAAAACCCTGCAGTATTAGCTCTAAATCACTGAAATGTTTGTTTTTCCAAAACATGAGCCGTGCTTTATTTGTGCTGTTGTTAGCCTGGAGCAGGATCGTACACCTAGCTGACTCTGTCAGAGCGGATCACCCTTGCACCACACACCCAGTCATACCTGATGTACATTTGACAGATTTCTGTAACGATGTATCATCTGGCTGCTGACAGCTTCTCTCGACCCACCCCCTCACTACCAGCACACTCCTGCCCTCTGATTCACAGGTATCTGATCCCAGAGTCCTCGACACAAACCATCCCAATGGTCTTATTTCTTAAGAGACTGTAGGGAAACAAACAGGCAGAGATACTGATACCTATGTGTTTGTACTATTCTGTATTGTGTTATGTGTTTCAGTGCTTTGGCATGGCACAGCCCTGTTTATTATGCTAATAAGGTTCTTTGAATTATGAATCGAGAGAGAGAAAGAGACCACATAAGCTGTGTATAATATTGTTTTTCATTTGTGTGCATAAGAATCCGGAAGAGTTTTAGTCATACTTAAGCTTGGATACATTTTTACAGTTTCATAGGAAATTACCTTGCTAATGACTAGTAGACTGTCTCATTTCAGTCTGATGATAAAAAGCCCACAGTTGCTGTTTGCTCTGCTTGTTTATCTGATAAGGAACCTGCCTGCATCCCGAAAAATATATAGTAAAAAGGGATTTTCACAGATTTTCATCTGTCTACCGTAAAACATGATGGAGGAATATGGTAAATAATTAATTATTTTTGGCATGCAAAACTATAAAATCTTAATACAGGTCAGATACAGACAAACAACAGGAAGTGCTAATGGTTTTGAGCTGAAGGCATACATCTTTGGAAGCGCCTTCAGAGTTGACACAAACCTTTGGAGAGAGACAGCTCTGAGTGACTTTCAACTCCGTCGCATTTCAAAACATTGCCATCAGTCTTCTCCAACTCGCTATTAATGAGTGTCATTATTCTCTGGAGTTCCTGCTGTTTTCTGTTCCATCCTGTCCTGTCTCCTGAGTCAAGATTCACGTCAAGATGAAAAAGAGTTTTAAGATGAGGAAATGAGTAATGACCATATGCTATATAAATAATGTTTAAATATTCATGGGGTGAATGGCCGTGATGGTTTATTTGCAAATGTTATTGCTAGCTGGCTGGTACAGCTTTGTAACAATGTGTAAATATTCATGTTTGGTGCCAGCTGGTGGTAATTATTTAATGAAATTAATGGCAAATAATTGCAGAACTGTCTTCATGGGCTTGGACTGGTAATAGCTTGCTTACCATACTCTGATAAAAGTTTGGCCGATACTGAAGTCAGTAATTATTTTAATTTCATGAATGATTTTAAAATTCTATTATTTTGCCTTACTAAAGTAAAAATAAAACACAAAAAGCTAAAATAAACCATTAAGTGTTATAAGCGAATTTAGGCATTATAACGTACAGTATAGAAAAATAGAAAAAAATTATTCTGACAATAAAGTAAAAAACCAAATTGAATTTTGAGATTTGCTTAGATTACAGTGTTATTAATATGTTAGTGTTATTAAAGATTTTAACATTAAGTGAGCATTAGATGACATTAATGGTGATCTAAAAAATGTAAATATCCAGCTGATATATATCCACTATTGACAGATACTGATAAATGAAAACATATGTGACCCTGGACCACAAAACCAGTCATACGGGTACATTTTTCAACATTGATTTATACATCATCTGAAAGATGAATAAATAAGTTTTCCATTGATGTATGGTTTGTTAGGATAATATTTGGCCGAGATACAACTATTTGAAAATCTGGAATCTGAGGGTGCAAAAAAAATCAAAATATTGAGAAAATTGCCTTTAAAGTTGCCCAAATGAAGTTCTTAGCAATGCATATTACTAATCAAAAATTAAGTTTTTATATATTTACAGTAGGACATTTACAAAATATCTTCATGGAACATGATCTTTACTTAATATCCTAATGATTTTTGGCATAAAAGAAAAATCAATAATTTTGACCCATACAATGTATTTTTGGCTATTGCTACAAATATACCCCAGTGACTTAAGACTGGTTTTGTGCTCCAGGGTCACATATTGGTCGATAACTGTTCAGTTATTACTTAAATAGATCTACACTAGATACTTTGTCCATACACTAAAAAATTGGTATAAAAACAATTTTCACTCACTGCTAGTAAATTAAAATATTCAATAACAATATTACAAAGAATTGGCAAGTAATGCATTAAATGAATCATGACATTTTTATAATAGAAAGACTAAATAAGAAAATATTCTCCAATAATCATTTTTATAGTAATATAGTATTTTTTTAAAGCCAAGTTTTTGTTATATATATATATATTAATTGTCTCTACTATGCTGTTTAATTATATATTATGATTATATTTGTTTGTTTGTTTATTTACTGTGATCGTCAGAAACCTGAGAAAACACAATGAAGTATCTGTGAGTGTGAAGTGAAGCAGTCAGGCAGCTGTCCGTGTTACTGCCTGTAGATTGTGGACAAAGAGGCTGTATGTGGTTGTTTAAGCATGAAAATACTGAAACTGTCTGGCAATACGGCCCTGTAGTAAACACATGGTTTTTTTTTAACTAGCAAACAAAGTGTGTTGAAAATAAACAGACATTCAATGATGAGTGCCACTGACATTGGCGATGACATTGACAGTGATTGTGAGGGTGATGGTGGCCTTATTGTTGACAATGATGGGGAACTGAAATAACAGACAGGCGGAGAGAAAGATAGATGGAGGGGGGTGATGTGTATGTCTTTTGTAGTTCAGATTCTTATTACCAATATGAGCTCACAGCTGTTTGTGCATACAGATGAACAGAGGTGTGCAGTCGCTAATTAATTTCAGCACTGTAAAATGGAGCATTCTAATCCACAAATAATTGCTTTTTTCATGCTAATCACTAAGGATTGTCCAAGTCTGCCGCTACATCTGGTTTTCTGTGTGCTGACACACAGAAATGAATTTACTTTGTATTTGATGTCTTGTGACACAGGCCAACATAAGGCCAAGTCAGTTCTTCACAGCAGAGGCAAAATAATTGCTTCTTGTTTACAGATAATAAACAACCCCAGTGTTCAACCCTCAGCATCTCTCATATCTACTGACAGGAACATATTTACAAGGGAATGTCTTAATTGGTTCACAAAGAAAGTATTCTTTAATTATGGCAAGTTTGGAAAAAGTCTTTATACGCATAAAATGCTTCCAAATGTTTAATGAGTCTTTAGTGCATTTATACAAGTTTTTCACTTTTCATTGATTTATTAGAGAACAACGACAGCACAGATTAAATTTCTGTCAGGGTTCAGTTGAAATTGCCTCAAGTTATTTTCACAGCAAATTGCCTTTTGAAGTATAAATGACCAACTGTCCATCAAAATGAGCCAAGCAGCTCTAGGAATTTTTGTTCTTTTTGAAATGAATGCTAGTTTTATATATTATTTAGATGACATATTTTGAAATGGAACAAAAACAAAAATGTAAACAAACTTTTTCATATATTTATTAGACCACATACTAATTAGGCCAAAAATTTTTAGAGTAAATGCTTTTGTTCATGTTATTCAATTGGGAATGGCAAGCTATAAAAGGTGTACAATCCTGAAAAAAGCTATGCATATATTTTTGCATTTATTAAAGGAGTCATATGATGTTGCTAAAAATAACATTATTTGGTGTAATGAAATGTGTTTATGCGGTTTAATGTTAAAAAAACATTATTTTCCACATACTATACATTATTGTTTCTCCTCTATGCCCCGCCTTTCTGAAATGCGTCGATTTTTACAAAGCTCATCGGTCTGAAAAGCGAGGTGTGCCCTGATTGGCCAGCTATCCAGTGCGTTGTGATTTACCGAATACCTCAAGCGTGTGACGGAAATGTTACGCCCCTTACCATATTGTGATGGAGCGACGAGACAAAAACATTAAAACCCATTATAAACGAGGCATTTGTTGCATCCAGTGGGGACATAATTACGGATTATAATGACTTACAAATCATTCTAATATGCTGATTTATTATTAGAATTATCAACAACAATACTACAGCGAGAATATAAGTTACGCCTTCTTTCTTTGCGTGAACGTTTGGGCGGCGTTATGCAAATCTTCTCACATCGTGACGTAGATATGTTGGGGCGTGTTAGAACGAGCCATTTTAGGTAGGTGTGGTTGACTCTTAACTTTTATAAAGAATATCTCTTTGGATTTGAGACTTTAGTCTTTGCAACTTTACAGATCTTCTTTATGCACCAAGAGCTTGTAACACTCCAAAGAGAAAGGAAAAATTAATATCGCATCATATGACCCCTTTAAGGACTCACCCGCGTCCTCACACTTGGCCGCAACCACACAAAAAAAAAACTGTCTGAACTAACTCTTTTAACTCTAACTCTTGTGTTTTTATGAAATTAAATTAATGACGTTTAACCAGAGAAACATTCAAGTTACAAGATATTAAATTCCCATTAAGCCTTAAATTGTTTAATTCTCTTTTGCCTTTGACTGCACATAATATTCACTTTTTTAATAGTAAATCTTAATTAAAACATTGAGCTAATAGATTAAACATTATTTCTCGCAACTTTGTCTTTAAACATTCCCCAGTCTGATTTATTTGGACGTGCGCCATACATAACACAAAAACAAATATGAATGAATATGAGGAAATGGCTTCCTCTGGGTTTATCTTTGCCATCTGTGCTAAACACGTTCATAATCCTTGACATAACCAAGGCTTAATAAGCAGGTTGATGCGATGGGCCCATTACTCAAATATATTGTTATGGTTGTGCTCACCTCTGATTTTAGAGATGTATATTTTCTTCATTATAAAACATTGCCGGGAATAAATCGAAATCAGTCATACTGTAGATGACATTAATGTAATCAGCATTTCAAACGATGGAATAAATAAAGGCAAGCAATGAAACGTTTGTTCATAATGAGATCTGTGCTGGCCTAGTTCATGGATTTATATTCTAATTAGCTATGCCTGGTTGCATAGTGGCATAGTAAAACTAGCTAAATGATTATTAAAGTATAAAGTTGAATTCCGAGCATGTGGTATTTTTATGAATATTTTTTAGTTTTATGCAACATGAGCACTATTTTTTCCCCAAACTTTTGGTACTGTGGTTCTAAATCTGCACTTGTGGAATTTCCCATTTTGTAAACACATTTACCTTCTATGAACATGCATCTCATCCTTCAATGCACTTTAATGGAAATAAATGGAGAGATGACTTTGTGCTCCGCTGTAGCAGGACCAGTCACCAGGATAAATGAGATGAGCCTCTAATGGAGTTGAATGAATTAGAGAAGTTCCTCCCCACAGCTCTGCAGGGTTCAGGCCAGAGCGTTCGCTGAAGCGCATACCATTTCTTTGGTCTGCGGGGGAAGAACTAAGACATCTCTAATGGTCTAGATGATATTTAGAAGAGAATTCAACGCTGGCCTCCAAATAATCTTGTTACATTTTGTAACATTTATTTTCCCCTGAGATTCATTTAAACTCAAAAACAAATTATCAGAGCTGTGAAATATGTTCAGACTCAGATCGGGATGTGCAGCTAGTATAGGCTTTTCTGTTCTTGTTTGGCCTTCTTCATTGTAGTTCTGCTATTGATTTGATTTTTATTATGAAACAATGGGTAGATATATTTTTCTATTAAAGCATGTTATGTCTATTAATGTAATATGACATATATTGTCATATCATGAGTGCTATTGTCATATGTTATTGATAAGGCAATATTATAATTTTCACATTTGTACATTCTCTAGGTAGATGAAGTCATTTAACATATTTAAGTTTTTTAAAAATGTCCATGTTAATAATGTCTATATGATTATTTTTTATATGTGGGATTTTATGTAGCAACAATGCAACTTTATTAAAACAACATATATATATCTGTAAATATCTGTATGTTTATATTTTTTGTAATACATTTTTTTTAATATTTTAAAATTTCTTCTAAAATATCAACATATATTGACGGATTTTAGGATAGATATAAATGTACATGGCATATATGTCAAAATTGTTTTACGCATACATAAATATAGATGTTAATATATGAAATTGTTCCAGTTTCTAATAGGTTTCATATATGTTTTTACTTCATATAAAAATATATTTAATGTATGGAAATGTAATATATGTACACATTACTTTTGTGTATGGGCAGCTTCATGGTACAGAAAAACTTTGTGTATCAATAAATGATAGGATAAGCTTGATAACAGCCAATAATGTTGAGGATCCATTCAGCTTTTTCTTACAGATGGAAAAGCATCTACGCCAGGGCTGTAGCTTAGTCTTTCAATTGGATATAGACATTCAGAAGACAGCAAAACACCAATAAGCCCCACTATCTCTTTGTTATTGCAGACTGACAGTCCTTCACATTATTGGCTTAAATGACACCTCTCAGCATTCAGCAACAAAGCCCTGCTCCAATCGATAGACTCACCATGGCAAAAGAATATGATGAAAATACAAGGTTATGAACATGGCCTTTATCATGCATGCATAGCATTTCAAACGCAACATGCAAAAATGCCTGTCAGATTAATCCTAATGCATGGCTTTGGGGAAAGGCACAAATATGCTAACCTGAAACCATATGTCATCTTCCAAGTGTATCATCCCACATAGGGTGGTGTACTTGAGCTGTCAAAATTGTGAGATCAGTATTATCTCAGCAGTATGTGTGTTGTGTGAAGTAATTAGGCATGACTCTCTGCCTCAGGCCCTTTTTGATGACATTTTCACAAGACCAACATAAGAATGAGGAAGGCAATAAGAACCTCAGGGAGCGAGATGAGGCCTAAATGACTTGATTATGTTATAGTTGTGATTTACATGTGTTTTTAATGGTGATGATTCATCTGGAAATTTTGTATGACCTCTTTAGGATATATACTTAATATAAATGCTATTAATAAGGTACAATCTACATGTCAAAGTCTCAATGGCATGCGAACCTTTGTGGTCATCTTGACTCTGCTGCTCAACCTGTGGCAGATGTGTTCATTTCTGTTTTTGTCTTCTATTTTCCTGACATATACTACAAACTCTGCACTGAGTAGAATAAAGAATATCTGGAGCCAGATATATCACAAGATATATCAATAAAAAGCAAGAAACCAGCTACAAGAGCACCCGAAATTGCTCTTTTAGGGGAAAAAGCTCTTTTAGCGTGCTGAGGCGCACAGGGGAGATGATCATCTGCAACACAAACAGGGGGTAGTGCAGCCTGATGTGTGCAACCCAACTTTAACAATATAACAAATATATAATGCTTATTAGAATGTAACAAAACCAGCCTATTGCCCGATCAAAACTAGAACAATCACCAAATTCAACTAGTTTACAAACTAGTCCGACTCAAAATATGCCACTCCCATATCTAAAATACATATTTTACAGTCAGTGCTATGCATTAGACACAATTTCACATTGAATATCACTACATAGTAGTAAAAATAAACAGTCTGTTTTTATAAAAACAAAAATAATCACTTTACTCTGTACCATCATCTAGTGCAGTTTTAACATTGTTAAAATATAAATTGGGTGCAGTAAATATTTCAATACAAGCATTTCCGTCAAATATGATTCATGCATATGTCAAATCTTTAACCCATGGGGAAAAATCAACCTGCATTAACAGTTTAAAAGGAGCTCAATTCTGCAGGAAACACTAAATGACTTGGCAACCCAGCTTTACTGAAACCAATTGTGAGTTTAAATCTTCAGTTAAATCTAATTAAATTGTTTATTTTACATTATGTTTGTGTGCTGCTATTTATTTTTATGCTTATTAGAGTACGACACCGTTAACTTTGAATTCAGTCATTTATGAGGTTACATGACAGTTCTTTGAAGGCAGTTGCCTGGCAGTCTACTGGGTTTTTAAGTTTTAATGTTATATCAGCCTTCTTCTTCCTCCTCTTCCTCTCAGTAAGACATGCAGATCACCGTCATCTCTGGAGGAATCAGCAAGACTAAGTCGAAGGGAGCAAGGACACTTGAGCGGTTTTTGAGGAGATTAGTCCAGCTAAGAATTGCATTAGATAAAGAGCAGACGGGCATGAAGAGTCCGCAGGTAAATGCCAAAGCTGCACCAGCAAATGAGTCTGACCCGAAACCTTTTACCTTTAAGCTTTTAGTGGTGCATTGTCAATGAAATGCGTTATCCGCTACTCAAGAGGTTGCTTTTACTCCGGACTATCTGGCTTCAGGTGAACAGCACTCAAACTATGTCAGAAAAATGATGTAGCAATCTCAGTCAGTGCTGTCTGACAGAGGCACAGGGGCCAGGGCCCACTTTTAGCCCACTCAATTGAACTTATAAGGCAAATATTAAAATATGCACTTCTGTTGGCTAGCATTTAAAGTGCATTTCTGGTACAGACAATAATTCACTAAAGTTTTAGCACTTGATATTCCCAACAGATCAAATGCCCTGCATTGCCCCAAAAAAGAAGAAAATACGGACTCTGACAGACTCTGGCATCAAAATGCACTTAAATTGTGATGATTTGGCATAAAATGTAAGAAAATAAAAAATAAATAAATAATTTGTGCAACACACTCTTAAAAATTAACGTGCTTAAAAGGATCTTCACAGCGATGCCATAGAAGAACCATTTTTGGTTCCACAAAGAACCATTCAGTCAAAGGTTCTTTAAAGAACCATCTCTTTCTTACATTTTATAATCTGAAGATCCTTCTTTTGTGAAACAGAAAGGTTCTTCAGATGTTAAAGGTACTTTATGGAACCATTTAGGCAATAAGGTTCTTCAATGGCATCGTGAAGCACCTTCATTTTTAAGAGTGTATATTAGAAAATAATTGCTTTAACTTGTTATTTATATTTTATTTCTAACCATAATTTGATATTAAATGAGCAAATCCATAGCTTGGAGATGTTAGTTAGGATACGTGTGCTCACAAATATCTATCAAACCAGTAAAAACTTGTAAAGCTGGTCTGATATTACAGAATAACATGCAAGACCAGCATAAGTGTATCTGCAGGGTGAGTATCATATGATGGCTTATGAATATTAATGAGCAAGTGATTGCTCAGTCACTGCAACATCAGCATGAGTTAATATTCATGAGGTAAGCCATTGCCATGTCATAATGTCCCAACCACTGCTGTACTTTGCAAGCTTCTTCCTTCTTCAAAACATATTCCGACACCTCTGCTATATCAGCAATCTTGAGGTGTCTAAGCATTATTATCAGAGAAGAGCAGTTACTTTCACCCAGAGTCTTGATATGAGTTGCATAGATATATTCTAATGAAGACTGTTATCACGTGGCGCTCTCACCTTATCTTTGTGCTCACAAGAGCTCTACTCCGACACCTTCAGAACGGCTGTCTTTAAAATCATGCCTTGTTTGTGCCAAGTGTTGTTGGCAGTGCTTTGAGATTCTCCAGTAAAATGTCTGATTATGATGATGCACTCTTTCACATACATTGAAGGGCATGTTTTACTGCCTAAAATGCAGTATAAAAGATAAACGCATTGATATGTCAGCTGTTATCTCAGCTATTGTGTGGAATAGTCATACGGTGTATAGCTTTTTAATGGGTCATTTGGTTGCTTTAAATCTCTTGGAGAGCTTGCACGTCTGTATTCAGCACCTTTATTTATTCTTTGTGTATTTCTTTTGTGTTATAGTCAGTATGGTCAGATTTTGATCCTGTGCCAGTAATCGCTATAGCTGTTTGTTATAGGATTGGGCTGTACCATATGGATGTTTGCATGTGCACAGAGTATATGAGGGTAGTTTATTAACTCATGCTGATTATAGAAGCAGGCTTGACTTTGTTTTGCATCTGTGGATTCACTGCCAACAGAATTTAATCGCAAAGCAGCAGCTAAAAGCATCATCAGGAATATAAATTAGACAGCAAACAGTTCCAAACTGGTCAAATAAAAAGAGACTGCTTATCAGCAAAGGGCCTTTATCTGGAGCCTTTGACTAAAATGTACAAAAATGATCCCAGCGGGTAAACTCAGCATCCTGCCTGTCTTATCTCATTTCAGAATGAGAGGGTATGTATTAAAAGTTTCGTTAGAAACCTTAAATCTCAATGTTTTGAGTCCAAGAGTTTATGACGGAAAGGTATCAGCAAGATTCCCCTTGCAGACTGGAGAAATGGAGGATTAAAAATAAACTCAACCCAAAGCGCATTAACAGGATTTGGGTTGTAGTTTTCGTCTGGAATTTTAAAAAGACCAACAAGGTAATGTGTTTTTTTTTTTTTGCTCTAAAATAGAAATTTTATACAACAGTTGGCTGTATAAAAAATATGACTTGTTGATATATTATGCAATTTTTTATTTAAATTGTGTTAGATTAATACTTAAAGCAGAATTTCAGAAGACTTATGCAAATATTTTTATTTTATGCAAATAGTATTTTTTTATGGTTAAGAACAGAAAAAAAAAATTGCCAGTGGCATTAAAACAAAATGATTACATAATTGTGTTCATTTAATTAATATATGTAACTTAAAACAAGTATAAGTAAAAAATTATATTCATATAATTGAACTTCTGATGCATGTTTAGATATGTTGAGTGGAAAACAAGACACATGCTGATTAAGATTTTTTTTTAATGAGCATGCATATGGTGTATATTTTATAAGATACGTATAATCGTTAATTAATGCAATTGAAATGCACAGAATAAATCCCCTTAACTAACCCTCTAGATTACACTCGGATCAACCTCTTCCTGAGCTCTCAGACCTTCAGACAATATCCCAACACACCCTCGATCTGTCTCGTAACATCAGCTTCTCTGTGTCACTCACACGCAGCGCACCTTCGCTTTTCAGATCAATATCTGTTAGTTTTCCTCAGTCACCCTGAGAAACGTACAATGTGACCGAAATAACATTCCGTGTTCCCACAAGCCCTTGCTGCAGCAGCGCTTATGATATCTGTTCCATTTGTGAAAGGAGATTGGGTTGATAGTGCGACCCTATAAATCGACTGCTTCACTTCCTCATACACACGTACACACTTATAATGCGCAGAACACAAATTGTGTCCTTTGGGAAGCAAAAAGGGAGTGCGCAGAAGCACAATAGTCTGACAGGACATCAGGGTTATTTCCGTGGGAGCTGTCGGAGCTGTTTATTTAAAGCGTTCTGACAGGCGAGCCAGCTAAATTGGGTAGGGGAACAGCGGTCTTTGCAGAATAAGCGTCAGAGCCCCAAGCTGCACGAACCCTCCTTCACACGCTAAACTAAACTCCCACGCTGGGATTTCTGCCCACCTGTCATTAAAACGCCTTTGCCTTTGTCACTGGTGCGTTCTGCCGCTGCTTTCTGTACAGAGCGATATAGCACAAATGTAGCAGTGCCGCTTAAGCTTTGAACGGACCTTATATTGTTCTTGCATCGTACAACAGGGGCCCCTTTAAATTAATTTGTCCTCAGTATTACAGGCCGTTTTTCAGCACGCCATTAGAAACCGCTTAGGTTCTCTCACCATGGAGTCTATAGTGCTCTGAAGTCATGAATGAAGCTTGTCTGAAACTCTAATGCTGGCTGAGATGATTTGCTTTGTGTTTTGACTAGCCTGCTCATGCAAACAGTATTCAAATGTTGAAGCGGATCGCTTGCTGTCTGCTTCGTGAAATCATGCTGTTGAGGATGACAAAGCCATTTTCACAAAGAAGCCTTTGAAAACTAGCTAAACTATCTAAACTAAGGCTAATGGGACTGCCATATTAGTTAGGAGTGTTTCATGCACCAGATATGATATGAACATATTATTTAAAAGTTACTGCCTTTAAAGAAGGAACACACACACACACACACACACACAAACCACATCTAATCATCACGTGGATTTGATATGGACACACCAAGTCATCACAAGACAGCATCTTGATCTTTCTAGTTTTCTTCATGCATTGTTGGACTTGTTTAAATCTGATAGTAACATCTATTTCAGGTGATCCAATAACCAATGGTCAGATGAGATGTCGATTTTTTTCATTTCTTTTTTTTTTTTTTTTGCGGGGGAGAGTCTCTGATTTTTGTGATTATAAGCATCACTTATCAGCTCAGAATAGATGTAAATACCAGATGCTCTGTTATGCCTAAATTAATCCAGCTCAAAAAGTTTGTTTGCATGTGCTGCAATGTATCATCTTTGTTTTCTCACTCCATCCAGACACTGCACCTGCAAAAAAAAAAAAAAAAATCTGCCCTCCTCCGTCTCTTTGAACTCTTCTCACACTTGCAAGGTGTTGGTACTGCCAGATGCTTAGATTTCATCTCCAAAATAAATGACTTAAAGGAGATAAAGGGCTCCCTGTGTGATAGTGGGTAGTTGAGGAGTTCTCCTCACTGTGAAGATAATCTGGAAGAGTAGAAGCCGTCACGCTTTATCTGCCTCCACCACTCCATGCTCGAATGGAGGCCACTAACCACTGCTCCTCCTGATTCAGTCCGATAAGCTCTACCTCCCTCAGGCATTTACCAGAAACATCATTTTTCATCCTCTTCTCTATGCATCATCTAGATCTGTTGAGCATCTCACAGAGGAGGGAAGATGCTGTTAGGAACAGATGCATGTGTGTTTTGCTCTGGTGTAGGCAGAGACGGTCATGACGGGACTTGTATGCGGTAAAACTGTCAGGGTTTGTGTTTAGTTAAATGTGAGGTGTGCTGGGGATACCTACTAGGTAATGTATGCAACTATATTCTGCATTAGCTGGCAACCCACTGCTACAGCAACCACAGTGGAGGAGGGGACTGAATGAAAGCAGTACAGCACAAATAAGAAGTGCAATGCCCAAAGAGCACAAATACATGATTTCATATTTTTCTTTTAATATTTTAGATATTAATTATTTTAAATGCACATAATTCAATATTTTTCTCTTCATATTTTCCTACTCAAAATATAAGGTAAATTATTGTATTAAAATGAAATGTTATGATATTATTATTTACTGAATATTAGTTACATAATTATTAATAATATATTATTATTTTATTTTAAATCACATAATTCCATATTTTTCCATTTATATTTTCCTACTTATAATATTTTACAATTTATTTTATTAGTATTTAACATTATTAATATTTAATTAATATGTATCAATCAGTTATTATTTATTAATATATTAACATTTTATTTTCAATCAGTTGACCTTCTGCAATGCTTTGCATCATTAGGATACTGTAGCTAAGTTAGGCCAGTTTTATAGTGATTTTCAGTCAAATGTGCGCAGTAAGGATTTAAAATGATTGTATATCATTTTTAAACAGGCTGGAAGGAATTTTAATTTGAAATGCTGTTTATCAACAGTGCAGACAGCAGAAGTAATTCTTAGTAGTTCAATACTACTGCTGTAAAGAAAAAAAATCATTTATACACACATTATAAAGTATAAACATTATAATGAGCCACGGTCTTTGTCAAAAGTTTCACAAAAACAGCCAGTTGCTGTGACATGATTAATTTCAAGTGTGCAACATAAGCAAATAAATATAGTACATTAGATTCTTGCCATTTAACTTATAAATCAACTTCTTGGATCTTGTACCATAAACTGGAGCGTCTGAATCAGCAATACTGCAGACAAATTGATCAATTCATCATCCAAATGATGAATTGAATTGTGCAGATTACAGTACAGCTCCAAAAGAGTGTGAATTTACATAAATGTGAAAAGTTTAGCTTTATGTGAATTCAGTCACTTATAAATGCACATTTCCTACAAGTTGCTGTCTAAATAGATAGTCCTTTTTCAACACATCCAAAGAGCCTCGTCTATAGAATCACCCTCAGGCAATGCATGTACACACCAAGATAAGAGAAATTCAAGGTCTGCTATGAAAGGCAGGCTGCAGTATTGTAAATAGGTATGTAGTCATAACTTCAGGTTCTAATAAGTAAGAACAGATGTGCAATCTGACACATTCAGGTTAGGCATCACCTACACAACAAGCTCCCTCACCTTGTGCTTCACAACTACCGTATATTCAGCGTATGAGCCGACAGACCTCAGTTTTTTGATAAACTGCAAGCGACAGTTTGCAAGTGATATCATTTGTTCACCAGCCTCCAATCAACAGAATAGGAAGGTAAAGAGAGTGATGACAGTAAGTAAGCAACCCATAGGTGTGCCTAACCGATCACGGGGGTGACAATTCTTTGTGTAACTTGCGAAGGGACTTACACAGCAATCCTGGCAGCAAATAAATGGTGGGTAATTGATTTGCACAGAGTAAACAGAGCATCCTCTCTAATGGCCGGGCTTTATTACCTGCCTCTGTAATCATCTCAAGTAGAGGGATTGTGTACTGATCCCTTGCCGGTCTCTTGAGATGTGTCCAGTGCTTAGGAGCAATGCAGGTGAACACACTCGAAGGACGACAACTGTAGCCTTAATTTGATTTATTTATTTAAAAAGAAATACTTCGTACTTCATAAATAACCAAATATTCTATGTAAATGTATGCATATGCACACAATTTATTTGAATAATTATGACAAGCAGGTATGTGTCTTTCTTCTCTGTTGTAAGGTATATGCAAGTAAAACAGTTGTGAAAAAATTTAGTGTGGGACTTTGATTGGATTGGATCGTTGATTGGATTGTTGACGTTTGTTAATTGCTGTGATCTCATCCGAGTGACAGGTTGCTGGAGGGGAGGGATCATCAGAGAAATCATCAGAGAAAATATATGGTTGCGAGAGGGAGGGGAATTAGCTTGATTAAAGACTATGAAGGCGCATGAATTAAAAAATTATGTGCACGGATAAATCATTTAGCCTATAATAAACACTGCAATATTCCATAAAAAATAAGAATTGTCAGTTTTTATTTTATGTTGACTTAAATGTTTTGATTAAATTAATTGATTAAATTATGAGGGCACACGTTTAAAATACTACTGCTACTACTACTACTACTACTAATAATAATAATAATGTGCATGGATAAATCATTGTAATAAACACTTCAAAATTCCATAAAAGAGTTGTAAGTTTTGATTTTATGGCAACTTTAAACAACAGTATTCTAGTTATCCTACATCAGAATTATACAATATACTAAAGCAATGACTCATGTTGTGGATGTAATGTATGTCATCTCGCATGACTTTTGAACTATAGCAACAGCGGTCGTTGCTCATGCAGCACCATTGTGTGATATTGCTTGAAAACAACAGCTTAATAAACAAGGAGTTAATACTGAGTTATTTACATTTTAGACACAAGACGGTTACATTTTAGACAGTTACTGTCTGTTTTTGCTTCGCCAATAAAAAATACTAACAAACAAAGCAAGAACAGACCTGCCTCAACACAAAGGCAATGGTGTTTTGTTCTTAAATAATTCAGTGTTTTTTGAACAAATTGGTTGAGTAAATAATTCTTGTTCCTAAACCAACCAGCATCTTGAATGAATCGGTTGAATTAATCATTTAGTGACTTAGACTCTTGTCGCCACCTACTGGCATAACGTTATAACCTGCAGTAAATGCCCACCACTAATTCACAGACCGACAGCATGGGATGCACAAACATAGAGAACTGGAGTGATTCCAGTTGAAAAGTCAGTGCTGTTACATCATGCTGAGTGCATCATTGGATGTCAAAGATGAAACACCACATGTTTGGTGGACATGTTTAAAATTTATGATCAACATGAGTAATGGGAGTAAATAAAATCAACAGCTGTCAAACCAGATGGAGTTCATAAAGTTAAAGGCCATTCAGCTACTCCTCTGCTCATTCTGAAGGTTTTCTCCAGTGTTTACTGAGGTGTTGTAGTTTTGTTTGCTTCCCATCTCTACCGGCTCAAATTCTTTCAGGTGATGGACTTTAGCAAGGTTATCGTCTGCCCCTTTGTGGTCACAAAACAACTCTGTGTATTGTGCAAATGCTTTTTACAGCTGTAAAGGCTTTCCAGTTGATGAACCGACTGAATCGCAAAGGAAAAATGCTCTAATATGTTTATCATCTTCTAAATGGTATTTCCCCATCAAACTTGAAGATCCTGAGAAAAGTCAAAGCCTCAGCATACAGCCAATTTACCTCTTGCTCTGGTTCTGTGCACCAAGAGGGTTTGCAACCTTGAAAATATATTTTTTTCTTTTTTTGCACACAGAAATGCCTTGGGTTTTCCTGATGGAAAATGCTATAGATTGAAGCCTTCAGCTCTTGCTTGTATAAACCTGCAGATTACTGTAGAGCTCCAAAAGCCTGAAGTCAGAGCGGAGTGTCCCTGGACACAATGGCCATGCTGTACCTTGCAGTAAGAACCCTGTGTGAATGCCAATTTGGAGCCAAGAGCCTTTGTGGTTTCAGTCTGAAAGTTTTACTTTTAATAAAAAATGCCAAAATTAATTTAGCCTTTATACAGCCTCTGTGTCTCAGTAAATGTAAGCAAAAGAACTCTAAGTCTAGAAAAAAACAGGCTTATTAGAGCCGTCTGTAAGAGCTATGGCCAATTATTCCTAATGGGTTTAGCAAAACATGATCTGAGAAGAGTGAGTGAGTGCAACCGATAACTGTCAGTGAACCGAACAATTTGATCCATTTGCCCTGATGAGAGAAAATAGTTAATCATTGAACTCCCTGAAGTCTTAAAAGTAACACCCGCATGCCAGCGTTTATTGTAGCTGGCCAATGTTTTCATTCTCTGGATTTAAATCCACTAAGTGAGAAGCAGCAGTCGGTAGTTAAAAGATTAATTAAAAAGGATGAGAAACAATGAATGTTTTACATGGACATTTGTGAGCTTTTATTTTTCCAGTGGTTGCCTAGTAGAGCCTAATGCTCATCAACCAAGGCTGCATTTATTTGATTAAAAATACAGTAAAAACAACTGCTGTGAAATATTATTGCAATTTACAATTACTGTTTAAAATGTAAGTTATTTTTTGAGTGCCTGAATTTTCGTCCGGTTTTTCAAGATTCTTTGATGAATAGAAGATCACCTAAGAACAGCATTTGATGAAAATAATATAATATTATTACTTTTGTAATTTTATAAATAAATATCTTTTACTTTCACTTTTGATTCCTTTAATGTGTCCTTGCTGAATAAAAGTACTAATGCTAATTAACAGGGCTTCTAATAATGAAAAGGATTTATTTATTGATATCATACGAAATTGGATATTACAATATTTTGCAGTATTCTGACATGATGCCTTAATTTGCTAGTAGCACTTAAATGATTAATTTTAGTATTTAGTGTTTTACTAACTTTAGAAGAAAAAAAAACAGGATAAAAATTTGATATTTGCTGTTTATTGTTTTTGGCCATAATATGAAAATAATCCGTGCATGAAAAAATTAAGAATATAATAAAGATTTGATACTATAAGCTTCATTTTAAATCTGATATGTTCCTTTACACTACAAATTTGTTTGACAGAAAAATAATAATTGTATAACAGATATTAAGTTAAAAATTCATTGACAAATGACCATATAATGTAATTTCTTTGATTCATTTAAACAATATTTTTTGTTTTGTGCACTTGAGTGCAGATATTGTTGTTTGAGGTTCCTCAGTGGAGTTGCTAGATATTCTGCCTTTACTTTCTTGACAAAAATATGAACCACAGCACCCAAAGCCCCTTTTTCCACACTTGCTCCACCTACCCATCATGAAATGGTATATTACACTCTATAATGTCATCCCTGCTCAGCCTCCATCAAAATGGAAATGACACAGACAGACAGCCAATCTATATGGTAATAATATAAAAGTTTACCCCTGTACAATAGTGAGGCGAACAGGGGAGCTGATATCACTACCCCCTATGATTTCATAAACTAGACTCTGCCCACTGCTGATACATCCTCATAAGACAAGCTGGAAGCATCCCTGAGAGTTTCTGTTTTTATTTCTCCGTATGATGTTTCTCAGGGTCTACATTTAGACAAAGGTTTTCGATGTAGCAGGACCCTATTTACATTTGAGCCTGAGAACATTTTGCAAAAACATAAGCTCCCAAATCCAATTACACAGAGATATTATATTTTAATGGATTATTGATTCATCACATGCAGGGCATTGGTTATGGTTAGATACCACGGTTGTTTTGCCGCAGGAGGTCTGGGTCGAACGCCCCGCTGTGATAGTCAAGTATGGTAATTGTGAGTCCTGTTTGTTCGCCGTTGTTGTGTTTTTTTGCAGTAAATGCTCTGATATTATGTTGCCCATTTTATCTTCAGTATTTCAAGGAAATATATCGGTGTGCAGTGCAGCTTCCTGTAATATCAAGCATGAAACCAAGGGAACACATCATTCTGTTCCAATATGAGACTCAGTTGTTTTTCAGAGACTCGATTGGCTGTGACTCAGACTGCATTCTTAATAGAATACGTGCTATGAAAGGTCAGACAACCGTTCCCGTTCCCCCCTGCTGTCTGTAGGATGACGGAAGGCCTGTATGGATGGTCTCTTAGGCATTCTGACCTCGTGTTATTCCTCTCCACCAGACTTTGGAGACCTTGGGATCTTCTAAATAGCGAGCTCCATCTGGAGTTGCTGGTTGCTGTGTGTGAAAGGGAGCCAGCTGGAGCTTTGTAAAGTGGGACATGATGCTTTTTGAATGTTTGAATCAAGTCCTGTGGCTCTTCGGATATTCATTTAGAAGGTATTATTCTCCTAAATCTCTATGTGACCTTCAAAAACATTAGGCTATAGCTTATATTTATTTAGTACATTTTTAAATTAATGTAAAAACTAAAATGATTTGTAAAACTGAAAGTAATTTTTTTTAATTGTGTTCAGCATGGTGGGCCGTATTTGAATTCGTGGCGGGCCGCGGGTTGAGAACCACTGTTCTAAACGATCAGATGAAATAGTGTCTTGTGTAATATTATATATGATACAGGCAATGAAAAACACTCTTGAAACGCCACTTAAATTAGAGGAACAGAACAGAACTGAACATCTGTTCCAGAACAGGAACAGATATATAAAAAAAATCACATTGGAGACTGGAAATTAAATATGGTTTGACCTCTCATCTCATAGAGTTTTTTTTTTTCTTGGCTTCTCTCTTTGGATGGACACTTCGGACATGGCCTTGTCAACCCTCAGGCAGTTAAATGTTATGTTGGTGTTTCTAAAGACACCAGCTCTATTGTGTCAGCTTTAATGAGCTGCCTCATCACATATATGCAAGGTTCCTTCAAGCCTTTGCTGGCTAATTTCCCAGGGGCTGAAATGAAATCTTACACTTGGAGCTCTAAGAAGAGGAGACACATGCATGTCTGGAGGATATATATATATTGTAAGAATCAGAATAAACTGAGACAGACTAAATCCAGAAGAACTGTGGCAACATCTCCAAGATGCTTTAAGAAACCATACCTCCAAAACTAACTGAAAATCTATGCACAGGTGTACCTAGAACAAAAGGTGTTTTAAACTCAGCCGCACCAAATGTTGATTTGATTTAGTTAATAGCAGTTAATTGATAAATAATGACATTATTTTTGAAAGCTTCCTCAATTTACAGCATTAAGTGCCTTAAACTTTTCATAGTACTGTAGTTTTGCAGGTAGGATTCTTCAAGTGTCTTGAAAACATTGCCACAGTTCTTATTTAGTCTGTCTCAGTTTGTTCTGTTTCTTCATGTCATTCCAGATGGACCGTATGATGGTGAGATACGATCTCTGTGTGGAGCACTTGCTGTTGTCAGACTCCTTGTGCATACAAAAATCTCACTGGATTATTACAATTAATGGCAAAAGGAATGATTGGAAATGTAAATGGATATTTCCTACTGACACACTACAGCAAAAGATAGAAATAACTGACTTAAAACCACTTTTACTAGTGCACAGACTTTTGCACAGTAATGTGTCATAAATAATCTGCAGCGATAACGGCAAAGATAATAGGCAACACATTTTTCACATTTCAGTTCTCCGGGCCAGAATAAATGTTTTTGCAACATGCAGCCCTTTCCACCCCCAGAAAGTACAGTAAAACTATTGGTAACACTTTCTATGAAGCCCGTATTTATAATATATTATATGTCAAGATATGATACAGTCCATTATTCTGTAAATGAAGTAGATTTAATATGGTGTTCATTGTGTGTTATAAATAATACTCTTAAACGTATAACCACAAATACGTAAGTATTATGATGTATTATAATTGTTGTTATGATTATTCATGAGTTGATATAACATATTATAAGTTTTTTTATAATGCATTATGCATTCATTAAAATGCCTTAAGAATACCCTTATAATGTATTATAAATACGGGCTTCATAAAAAGTGTTACCAAACTATTTGTTGATAACCTCAGAGTCTTTGGATAGCTTTAGACTGTGGTATTGGAAACTTTTTAATTGTTAATGATCAGTGCTGATACTTTATGTCCATTAGTGTGAGGTGAGATCAATTCTTGAATACACTTACATCTTGAGTTTTCAAAGCAATTATTATCGATTCTCAGATTACGTTCATTTGAACATTGGCACCAGGTCTGAATGAAAGATTTTCTGTTTGAGAAGTTTTACTTTCTGAAAAACGTTTAAAGAAAGTTTTTAAGAGATTGTTTTGTGTAAAGATCAGTGTACAATATATTTCATGCACTGACTGAAATACAATAATGCATATCTGTCATATTTTTATTCAAAGCCTAGGTTGAGGTTTCTCATTGTTCTGATGCCTTCTTTCAGGTATACAGCCTTTTACAGAAAACAACAAAAATTCAAGATTGGACTAGAGTCAAGATTGACTCTAGGTGGAAAGTATTGAAAACTATATAGTTTCACAGTAAAGAATAAGTGCTTTTAGAACACATTTTTTTCAGTATGATTTCTATAATATTCTAAACATTTATCTTCCGAAGTCTGTGTTACAAACATTAACGATTGCAGTGTTTTTGCACATTTTTTGTTAGAGTGTACTGAGAACTATTAGAGTTCTTTCATTTTCATTTTATTTCAATTTATTTTATTTAACCAGGGACAATGCACATTAATAGTACATACAATATGTAAAATGCACCAGATTTAGCCAACACTGGCTAATTTTCATCCGTAGTCCCTTTTGGCAGGTTGATGTTAAGAACAGAAAGAAAATATAAACAAAGAATATTAATACACCAAATTAAGAACAAGGAGAAAATATGAAAACAGAAGGAAAAAATAAACTAAGAATATTGAAACACAAAATTACAGACTACCATACCATATCCATAAATCACTATAAATGATCACAATTTTGATGGGTCAATAACCATATTTTCAGCTTTTTCGAGAAACCACAGTGTCCTGTTAAATATTTTAATTCTTTCAGCTCTACTGGGAGTCTATTCCACTCATGTGTTCCTCTAAAAGCAAAAGATAATTGGCCAAAGGTAGTTCTTCTTAATGGCACGTTACAATCACCTCTAATACCGGCATGTGTATACCGTCCTGTTATCTGATAAATGTAATCCTTAAAAACAGGTGGAGCAAAACCATTTAAGATCTTAAAAATAAGTACCAAATCAGCAAATTGAATCAAATGTTCCCAACTTAAAATAGAGAACTTAGTTTATATGCTACAATGGTGAAAGCTGTTTGGTTTTTTATCCAAGACCTTAAGAGTTTGTTTGTAAATAATTTCAACTGGTTTAAGAAAAGACTGTAAGAAAAGTGAAGACGTCGAAGATCTTGATGAAGAATAACTTTTATTACAGAATAGTAGTGACAAAGTACATGTAGTACCTTGGGTTCAACGGAGTCATACTGAACCCCGAACATCCTAAGCTCAAACATTTTATACACTTAGAGTTTACCCTCAATGTAAAGGAAGTTGCTCCTGTTGTTACAGCTGTGGTCTGTATGTTAATTAAGTTCTGACACCCCTTTTGTCTGAGGTGGTTCTCAGTGTCCCACACCTGCTCCCATTCTACAATTGGTCACCATTTGCTCAGGATGTGATCATCCCAAGTGATCTACAAACAACATAACTGTTGACTTTCTTCTTCTCTATAATAATTAAGCCATTTTGGGAAATGAGCATGATCAAACATATTGTGGAGTGGAATCTGGGTCGGGGCAGACTATAGATTCTTACAAGACCTACATGTTTGAGTCCAGGTAGTCATACAATATGTGATATGAGGAATGATCATTGAATTCATGAATAGAACTGCTGCTTCGTTGGTCAAACTATTTCTGATAAATCTGAAATTCGCTAAATAAAATTTCACTATATTTACCATTTTTTTCACGTTTTTTAAAAGAAAGTTGAGAATCTAATAATAATCCTAAATATTTAAATTCATGTACTACCTCAAGTTTTTGTTCCTGGACAAATACATTTGCTTTCACATCATAATCTGGCCTTTTAGTAAAAAACATACAAACAGTTTTTCTGACATTAAGATGTAAATGTGAGTTGATAAGCCATTGTGCAACCTGATTCATAGTGTCAGTCAATTTCTGTGCAGCCTGTTGTTGACTTTTTGCATGTACATACAACACAACACAACATCATCCGCATACATTTGACAAATAACATCTGGAGGACATACATTTGGTAAATCTTTTACATACATACTAAACAATAATGGGCCTAAAATAGAACCTTGCGGAACTCCAATATTATAATCCAAGTATTCTGATGTCGCATTTATAACCCATGCACATTGTTTTCTATTTTCTAAATAAAATTTAAACCACATAACGGCCTCAGTTGAAAAATTTAAATTTAATAACCGAGAAAGTAAAATCTCATGATTTACAGTTTCAAAAGCTTTCTTAAAATCCAGGAATACAGCACCAACTACAACTCCTTTATCCATCAAAGATGTAATATTTTCCAACGTAAAGCAATTTGCCATTTCTGTAGAATAATTTTTTCTAAAACCGAATTGCTTAGGGTGAAGGGAAAAGGCACTATTATTAAGATATGTGATTATTTGCTCTGCTACCCATTTTTCAGCGACTTTCGACATTACAGGGAGAATACTTATTGGTCTATAATTACTAATTTCTGTATAACTTCCAAATTTATGAACAGGGGTAATTACTCCAAATTTCCATGCAGAGGGAAAATTCCTTGTGTTATCGATAAATTAATAATCTGAGTTAGAGGTCCGGTAAATAATTCCTTATGAGTTTTTAAAAAAAATTGTATCCAATCCATATTTATCTTTAGCTGTTGAATTTTTAAGTGAACTAATTATTCTATCAACTTCTCTATTTGACACCTGTTTAAGAGTAAACCTGGACAAGACTATCCATCAATGCAATACATGGAATATCCGGACAAATAGACTTAGCAAGAACACTTATTACATCTACAAAATAATTATTAAAAGTATTTCCTATCATAGCATGATCGCTAATTCGTTTTCCTTCTATCTATAGTTCTATATTTCTCACAGATTTTTTATATTTTCCTTTTAAATTTCTCAGATTTTCCCATATCAATTTAGTATTTCCTTTTCCCTGCTCTGTTATAGAAATATAAAAATTTGCTTTTGCTTTTCTAATCTCGTTTATTACTCTATTTCTTAATTTATTAAAATTTCACTTCTCACATTCCATCTTAGATTTTAGAAACTGTTTCAATGCATTATCTCTTTGTTTCATAAGTGACCAAATATTTTCATTTAACCAAGGTAAGCAATTTTTCTTCCTTGGTCTACTTTTAACTTGTCTCATAAAACTATTCACAGTAGTTTGAATAAAAGTTAAATTATGATCTGACAATCCTGTAATCATATTAAAAGTCTTAAGTTCGTGATCAGGTTTATTTGTAAAAATTAAATCAATCTGTGTTTCAGACGATCTAGTTATTCTTGTGGGTCCTTTTACAAGCTGCTTCAGATCAAAGATACTAGTTATATTTTTCAATTTCTTCCTTCCTGTTTTATCTAACCAATTTACGTTTAAGTCTCCAAGTAGAATAACTTTTTGGGTAAAATCACATAATTTAAGAAGCTTATACTGTATAATTTATCATTAAATTTATTTTTTTGCTGAAGGTGGCTAATAAACTGCTATAATTATAAAAGACATTTGTGGTGAAAGAGAAACATCTAAAACTATACATTCAATATCAAAGTTATAAGCTAACTGTAATTCAGTACACAGAATACTATCCTTAATATAAAACATAATACCCCCGCCTCTACCCACCAACCTATCCCTTCTAAAAAATATTATAACCAGGAACGCACAACATTGCTGATGGTGAAGTATAGCTCAACCATGTTTCAGTCAGACATAAAAAAAATCCAAATTTGAATTTGTGACAAGATGTTTCATTTCATCACACTTTGCCATAATGCTACGAATATTTAAATGACCACCCAAAAATCCTTTTGATTTGTCATCAATGTCCCACAGAATCCTTGCATGATTTACAGTTTTAAGAAGTTTCAATTGTATCTAATTGTCTTTAAGTCTGTATTCTCACAACTAAACACTGTTCATTATAGTTGCTTTCCTTTTTCATCAGAAACATGCTAAAGAATAAACTCAACAGAAACCACATTTCACACCTGAGAACACATTTAACAGTAGTCTATGGGTGTAAAAGTATGGATTGGGTTTTACAGGACAGTGACCCAAAGCATGACTTGTGCAGTGGTCCAGAGTCCTGACCTCAACTTTGGCATGACAACAGACATGAATACTTGAGTCTGAACTCCAACTAAAGTTTTATAAAAATGAATGATGCAAAATCCTCCCAACTCCTGTGCAGGTACAATCTGCAATTGCAGGAAATGTTTGGTGAAGGTTATTGATGCAAATGGACTGTCAAACAATTATGGGTTCACATTTTTTTCCACCCTGCATTGTAAAGTAAGTAAAAATTTGCTAACGTATCAGTTTTCAAGTTTTTGTCCAGGAACAGTTTCCACATGATAATTTAAGACTAATTTGTTCAAGTAACCCTGCAGTAGTTTGAATCGACTCTTCATCCTCACCCTAGGGTTAAACTTTTCCCTTTTTTTTTTTTTTGGTTTACAGCCCAGATTTTATTCACAAGACTGCTAGCACCCTATAGAGAACTGTATTAGGAAGGAAAAAAACCATCTCTTTTCCTCAAAGGAAAGTGAAAACAGTGGCAGGATGCTAATATTGTTAATCATGATGGTGATGAGGGACTTGAGCAGTGGTTTTCTAGCGTTCTGCACATGAAAAATGTATTCTACAGTGTGGTATAAATGCACTCAAATCCAGCTACCAACTCTGTTGGACATGCTTCTATTTTTGGGCCTGTTTTGAGCTGTGAGTTCTCCACCTCGCAGGCCTCATTGGCTGACTTTATCCCGCAGACACCCCCTGCTTCTCTGGAAAGGAAGACATTTCTGTCACTTGAATTTATTAATCACCATATGACATTCCATATGGCATCAAAGCCCCCTAGATCACACTGCCGCTTCTCTGTTGTAAATCCACTTCCATGTCTGCGAGAGCTCTTCAAAAACAGTGCCAATCCATCTTCAAAATGGCCCTGATGTTCCTGGTTCACTGCAAGAGAGAATAAGTGATGAACAGAGCTGTGGCTCCATGTGAAAATGATTCATTTGCTGTTTGTTATGTTTGCTACTGTAGTAAAACAGGAGGCACAAATAAATACATTTGTTTCTTACATAAATGTCCAAAAGAGAGAGGAAAATGAAAAGGGCACTTTCCCATTCTCGTTGTCCTTCAAGTACAGTACAGACAAGCCATTTTGATTTATGAGCTCAGGATCTCTGTGAGTCTGGTGGAGAGGAAAAAATATGTCCGATTTGGTCGCAGCAGCCATTGGAACCTCTTCTCCTGCAGCGCTACAGGAAACTTAAAGTCTCTGTTATGATTGATGTGAGAAAAAAACATGAACACATGTTTGCCTGCATTCTTTATATAGTCTAATTGGTAACACTTTACTTGAAGGGGTGTGCATAAGACTGACATGGCACCTTCATAATCATGACATGACACATGTCATGAATATGAAGGAGGTTTTATGCATGTTTATGACAACTGTCATTAAGTGTCATTCGCTCAGTTATGTCATTTTTAATGCAAATATGACATTATTTGACCTAACCCTAACCTAACCCTACCTCTACCTTACCCCCAACCATAGCCCATAACAAAGACATCTCAAACAATGTCATATTTGCATAAAAAATTACATAACTGAGCGAATGACACTTAATGACAGTTGTCATAAACATGCATAAAAAACCTTCATATTCATGACATGTCATGTCATGATTATGTAGGTGTCATGTCATGATTATGAAGGTGTCATGTCAGTCTTATGCACACCCCTTCAAGTAAAGTGTAACCAATTACTTTAATAAAGTAATTGAAAAAGTTACACTACTATTACATTCTAAATAGGGTAACTTGTAATCTGTAACCTATTACATTTCCAAAGTAACCTTCCCAACACTGGCTATATTTATATTAAACACTACTGCATCAGCCATCAGTCACTGATGTAGTATCAGCTGATATCAGTTCTCTAGATGCTGGTATTGGCATTGAAACATGCATATTGGTCGATCACTTTTTTTCACTTTGTTAATACATTTTCAATGACAAAAAAGGAAAAAAGATTGTTTTATCCACAGTGATTGCAGACACCCTGGAGGCATCATACTCTGGCTCTCCCTCTCAGAGCTTGTCTGAAGGTGATCCTCTTCAGCTTGAGTGCCAGGTCTCCAGCCAGACTTTTCAACATACTCATCTGTCGGTCACCTGGTTTCTTCATGGTGAAGAGGATGAAATCCCCCGGCCAATCATTACTCTGGACAAAGATCTGACTGTAAAGCCAGGAGCTGGATTTGAGGATGGCTATCGTGCTGGTCTTATCAGCATGGATAAGGTGGAGGACACAACCTACAGACTGAAGATGCCTCAAGTGCAGCAGTCAGACCAGGGGAAGTTCTTCTGCAAAGCCATTGAGTGGATCCAAGACCCAGACCGTTCCTGGACACAGATTGCCCACAAAACCACCACAGCATGCAATGTGGAGATCAAACGAATCGGTGAGATTTTTATTCTGTAATTTAAACCAGAGGCTCTCTGATTTTTACTTCAGCAACCAGATTTTACACTTAGCATTTAAGAAAGACAAAGTTTAATGTACAAAAGTAACAATAATATCCTTACAATCAAATATTGATATTTATTCCCATTTATCTACCCATTTGTCTAAATAGCTCTTGAGTTTTAATAGTTTCATGCACTTTTCAGTCAATAATTCACAGCAGAGAGAAAACAAAAATCACTGAACCTGTGTTAATGTATTTTGTGTCAAATTTTCTGTTACCTGAAGTAGTTTGTAGATGTTTTTGAGGATAAATGCAGGTCATACAGCCTACCCATGATGGCATTTCTAGCTTCTACCAAATTACAGATGCATTTGTAGCATAATAATGGACAGCGGATGTCATATGTAACTATATAGGTCAGAACCTGTTGTAATGCCTGAGTGAGTATGAGTGCAGTCATACACAGGAAGTTGTGTAAGAGAACCTGCTTAATCTCATGCTGTTTCCTGTGTCTCAAAAGTGGCCCCTGATGCAGGCTCGTTCAGTGTTCATCTGAAGGCTTCAAAGGGGCCACTACAGGAGGGAGACGAACTGGACATCCGCTGCAGTGTGAATGCACAGAACCTTCCTGGTCATTTCTTCTCGGTGACTTGGCTGAAGAACCAGCAGAAAGTGGCCCATATTGGATCTTCTGGGGTGCTCACTATGTTTGACAGTTACAAAGAGCGAGAGAATGCAGCAGAGATGAGAGCAGTGAAAACCAGTCACACGGACTACCTGCTGACCATCTGTTCGGCTCGGGCTGAGGACCAGGGCCAATACCAGTGTGAAGTATGGCAGGAAAACATGAATGAAGATGGCACCTTCAAAAAAATACAAAAACAAATGTCCAGTCCAGAGACTGTGAGCATCACGGCTAAAGGTAATTAATGATACAATTATTCCTCATATGTCATCATTGTGCTTTTCAAAGTTCCTAAACCTAATTATGGGTGACAATAACAGTGATGCTTGCCTTGAAATAATAGGCATTTGTTTGCATTCTTTACTGTAAATAATCTAGTCACAGTTTTCACAACAAAAAAAGCTTGCATTAAGACACTGACATTGCCTTT